>NW_024082620.1:0-137596 GCF_003009895.1 Hyaena hyaena | reverse complement strand
GTCTCCGTCCTCTCTCTGCAAAGAAAAACAACTCCCCACCCTCCCCAGCTTCTCTCTCCCCGGTTCACCTCCATACTGCTTAACCTGTGGAGTTCTGTGGTTCAAGTTATGCAGATTGTTGTGTTAATCCCCAGATCAATTTTCTAGGTGTGCAAGATGGATTGGTGTTGATCTAGCTGCATTTCAGGGATGAGAGAAGCAGAAAACTTCCAGGCTACTCTGCTATCTTATTAATAAATAATGTTTATTTGAGAGAGAGAGAGAGCGTGAGCGAGCAAGTAGGGGAGGGACAGAGAGAGAGGGAGACACAGAATCTGAAGCAGGTTCTCAGCACAGAGCCCAGTACAGGGCTTGAATTCACAAAACAATTAGTTTTGATATATATATATATATATATATAATGTGTGTGTGTGTATATATATATCAAATAGTTTTGATATGTATATATATATCAAAACTAATTGTTTCGACATATACATAGGCATGATTGTTTTCTCTTTAGGAACTGTTTCTTTTATTATTATCTAAGACCTATCTCTGTTAATGTCTTCTTTTTTTGCATCAAATTCTATTTAGACTGTTATTAATACTACTTCAGCTAGTTTCTTTTGGTCTGTAATGTTTGCATATTCTTCATTTCTTTTGTGATCTTGTTCTATGAGGGTACTCAGGTTAGCAGATCCAATGTTTAAACCAATGTGCACCTTGTACATTCTTAGTTAAAAGGCTTGTGCCTGTGACTACCACTTACTAGCCAGGGGCAACTGGCTAGAAATAAGCACTTTGCCCATCTGGATCATGAACCAACTATGAATCTTCCTGTTGGAACTTCTACTCCAGATAGACAATATTTGATATTAATGTTTCTTTTCTTCTTTAAAAATTTTTTCCTGCAATTCTGGTAGATTTTAGAATTTCTTTATACTTTTTTTTCTACTTCCTTTCCTACCTCCACTATTTATTTTAGGATTGGGCTTCACAAATTTGACTGTATATTGAACTCACCTGCAGAGTTACAAAAACTAGTGACATTTGCTCTGACTCTCTTCCCCTACCCCCAAACTATGATTTAATTAGTTGGGGGATGAGGCCTGGGCATTGGGATTTTTGAAAGCGTCCCAAGCAATTCTAATGTGTACTATTATCTAGCTCTGGGTGCTCTCCCTAGACAAACTTTTCTTTCTGCTAAAGCTGTTGCTGTTTCTGGCTTAGCAAGGGGAAGGAGGAGAATAAAAGGTCTTTTGGTTTAGCTGTATAGGCTTATGAAGTTCTTTATTGACTTCAGGGCTCCTTCTCTTTCTTTTTTCTTTTAAATGTTTACTTTTTAATTTTTGAGAAAGAGAGAGAGAGAGAGAGAGAGAGAAAGAGAGGGCAGGGGAGAAAGAAAAGGATCAGGAAGGGCCAGAGAGAGAGGGTGAGAAGAACACCAAGCAGGCTCTGTACTGTCAGCGTAGAGCCCGATGTGGGGTTCAATCTCACAAACCATGAGACCATGATCTGAGCCAAAATCAAGAGTTATACACTTAACCTAAGACTGAGCCACCCCCTTTTACTTCTTTTTTTATATACTGTTTCTGAGATTTGGATATCTCTGAAATTGCTCTTACCTTTGTATAGGTTTGCCCTGAATTCACTTGACTGTAGATTGTCTTTGTTTTTGTTCTCTGCCAATTCGTCATCCTCAAATTCCCTCACATATTTGGTCAGTTGATATCATCATTATTGTTTTTTAATAGTATGTTAATTATAATATACTGTGATATATTTATATATATAATATAGCTTATATGTTATGCTAATATATATGTATTCTGTTGTGTCAAGGGACTCTAAAAGGGATAGTAGATGAGTTTGCTCATTCTTTCTTTATCTAATCTTTGCTTCTTCATTAAATTCTGTCTTAAATCATTATATGAACTGATTAAATATTTTTTGTTGTTGTTTCCTCATTAGCTATGCTCTAGTCCTCAGAAAGCTCTGCACTGGAAATGTGCCTTCTTTCTGAGACGATGGACAGATTAGTTATAATTTTCCTGAACTTTTTCCTCCCTGGGGTTTCGTACTGAAGTAGGTCCTGGGAGATTTGGAGAGAGAGGGAAAAGATCATTTCCATGGCTAGGGGTCATACTCTTGCCACACTGTATTCCATATTCAGAAAAATTTTAGATAAATTCCTTATATTAAAGGAGAAAGATATAAAAAAGTTTAATGTAGCATTAAAAAACAATTTTATGTTCTAATTTAAAAGAGAAATCTTCAATTATGAAATTTTAGACACTAGTAAGATGCCAGTTGGAGAAGATGAAATCAACCAAGTAAAGTTATTCCTTAGGGGTCTTCTTGATGTGACATTATGAAATTGGGGTGAAAGTATACTTGTAAGGTAACAAATTTGTTTTACCTAAGAGTGTGACTAGAGTTAATACATTTTATTATATTTTATATTATGTATTTTTTACCTGATGTCCTGTTTTTCATTTTCTATTGTGTTAAAACCTTAATTTACTATTTATTGTGCTTACAGAACATATCTAATACTAGGTCCCAGGGAATGTGTTTTCATCAGTACAGGGAACCATACGGTGACAGGTTTATGGATTAATATTGGGAAGTAATAAATATTTACTAGATGAAATACACAAAACAGTTGAATAGATTTTGCTCAATCTTCTTTACAATAGTCACCAAGAGACCAGTTGAAAAACATCAGCACTGAAGTGTTATTTTTTGAGAAAATTTATAACAATTGAAAGCAGAACTTTAAGATGAAGTTGCCGGAACAGTCTTACAGCATCATCCCTAGGTACTGTCAGTAAGATTGAAATTTTTGATCCCTATCATTATTTCTACATAGTACATTCACAGACCGAGCACAGGTAAGTAATGTTCTTCAGTGAATTCTGTTCATCGTGCCAGTATCTTGAAAGGCACTTTACATCAGTGCTTTCTGTCATATATCAACAGGGGATTACTAGTCTCAGCTCTTCTGATTGTACTCTGAAAACTCTGGTATTTATCTTAATCCTCTCTCTTTTCCTTTACCAAGATATCTTTTTCATATCATTCAGGCAATTTTGCTCAGCATTTTCTTTAGGGATTACAATTTCTTTTATGTCTCCTGGGGTCTCTTTTAATAACTAGTAGAAGGGAATTAGGGACTCCAGCTTGGCTGACTTGTGTGTGTGCTTGTCCAATCTCACAGCAGTCCTTTTATATTCCTAATAAACACTTTAAGAGACTCTGCTTTCCCTATTATATGGCTGCCTCTCAGATGGTTGACTTCTACCAATTAACAACTGGTAAATGACTTCACTAAGAAAAGAAAAAAGCCTCATGTTTCCTTTCTTATGATAGAAGGGCACCATAAATACAATCCTACCATTGGAAATATTTCTACATAAAACTTTTGTGGGGAAAATCCTGCTATTAAGAGGAGTGAAGTAGAATTCAAATTTGATAAGGACATATTTATGTTTTATAACATCAGTGTCATGGTAAATTTGTCTATTTTTATGCTTCAATGATTAAAAGTTTAATTATAAAATAAAATAAAATAATTCTTTCTCAGTAAAATGACCTGTTACTTAAAAAAAAATTGTGAAGTAGGCTCAATGTCCAACATGGGGCCAACTCACGATCCTGAGATTAAGAGTTGCTTACTCTACCAACTGAGCCAGCCAGGCATCCTAAAATGACCCATTTTTATTTTTATTTATTTTTTACTTAAAAAATTTTAAAGTTTATTGATTGGGGTGGCGGGGGAGACAGAGCATGCACACACAAGTTGGGGAGGGGCAGTGAGAAAGAGACAGAATCCCAAACAGGTTCTGCACCATCAGCGTAGAGCTTCATACGGGGCTCAAACTCATGAACCTGAGGTGAGATCAAGAGTTGGACTCTGAACGACTGAGCCACCCAGGTTCCCCAAAGATGACCTGTTTTTAAACCAGGAATTTTATTGTGACAATTTAATAAGGACGTTTTAACTTAACTTTATTTGTTTTAACATTGAAACCAAGCATTGTTCCCCTCATTTTTTCTCAGGCTACCCTTAGGAAAAATGTTGCTAGTGTCTCTCAGTATTTTGTTTTTCTCTTCTCTACCCTTGTTCTTACTTTGTAGTATTGATTCCTCTCAGGAACTTAAAGTTCTTATGTCCTCTGTTCTTATGTCTTTAAAATTCCCATCTCAAGAAAGCATCTGATTGATTCATTCAAATTAACATTTTATTAAGCTTTGTGAATTTTCATTTTAACATAGGACAAAGTTCTCATTTTGCTTACATCTATAAATGAAATTCAAGTTAGGCATAAGTTGGAGTAGATAAATTTGGGGGCCATTTAAACTTACCATTGAGCTTGAAAATCACCCAATAAATGACTACTTAGTCTTGATTTGCACTGGATTGTCTTTGTCAATAGCACCATTACCACTTCCTTCTGAGGCTTGGAACTACAGATTTAAAAAAAAATTGTTTTATGTTTATTTATTTTTGAGACAGAGAGAGAGAGAGAGAGAGAAAGCACAACTGGGTGGGGGGTGGGGTCGAGAGAGAGGGAGACACAGAATCCAAAGCAGGTTCCAGGCTCTGAGCTGTCAGCAAAGAGCCCAATGCGGGGCTCAAACTTGAGATTATGACCTGAGAAGTCGATTGCTTAACCAACTGAGCCACCCAGGTACCCTGAAAGTACATTTTGAAGAATGCTCTGCTTTGAATGGTTCTAATTTAGAGTCTTCCAAATTTCAGTGGGCTTTCTATGATAATAGAAGCAGTTCTTTTAATGTTGTCTAAGGAAATTAGCCTCCTTTCACATCAAAAACAAATAATGAGCTCTCCTGAAGTAATCATCTTTCTGAAAAAATGCCAATCGTCCTTAAAATTCAGTCCCACTTGTTATCATTTCTTCTAAACCTATAATTAGAAGACCACAGGAAGATGGATACAAAGTGTGACCTAGGAGGAGATACCAAACTTGCCAAAAGTGATCAACATATGCATATCACTAAGCAAAGACTCTGGATTCATTATGCAGTCTTGAGCACCAGGGATAGGCCCCATGAGTTTACTCAGTTGGTTGACTAAAACCTGAACCCAGTGAAGGGTATTGTCAGAGTCTGGGATTTGATTTTACTTTCTTTACAAGGTAACAAGTTAGCCTGTTGCAGAATATATAAGACTCTTGGGGTCAGATATAAAGACCTTTATTACTGCACAACAAGTAGTGTGGGCATAACTTTGGCATCATTTCCCTTGTCCTCTCAGTCTCAGAAGGATAATTCAGAGGGCACGAGTAGATGTGTGCATGTTGTGGGTTTGTGTTGTACATGAGGAACAGAGAGCTTAGGGAATCTATTCTATGGCAAGGATGTGTTTTGACTGATGGAGACGTTACTTCATGCCTGAAATGATCACTGAAAACCCAACCATGGGAAATAGCTTAGGTTAAAGAGCAATGCAGGGCCTTGAATTCACGGAACTGTCAAGAACATCCAGTATTGCTCAGAGTCCATCTGGAATGCCTTTCCCATAAATCTACTCCATGGTCCTAAATGTTCTTGGCAAAATTCAGATTTTCACATTTATATATACTTCATGGATAATTCTGATTAATCTGAAGGATTAAGACTGAGACTAAATCCATTCAATTTGTTTCATGGAACATTTAATTAAGGATACTATTAACAATGACTCCAGGCATTAGAGTGAGGCCAGCCTGTAGTATTGACCTCTTTTGTGTCTCCCAAGGTCCTGGGCTCAATCAAGTGTGACTAAGTCCCAAAAGGATCAGCGTGTCTATTTCAGACAGGCAGGATGTAATCTAAGTAAAGTGTATTATCCATATGACCTTTTCAAAGGAGTTTAGACTGACCTGCTGATCTTTGTTTTCATTGTCAGTGATTATAGGGACAATAAATAGTACAAAACCAATCCTCGTTCCCAAAGGAGAGAAATTCTATGGACCATTTTCCTCTACCAACAAATCTAAAACTTGAAGAGAACAGGTAACTCCAGTTTGGGATTTGTTGGTAAACAAATATCAGAATATGACAGACAAATATGAATTTCTTTCAGTCAGATCAAAACACTGTTGTATCAGTCTTGTGTTTGTACACATATAAGGAGAGATCCATCTAATGAGGCTGATGTTTATAGCACCAGGAATAAGAAAATAGTTAAGGATTCGTCCTGTCCAAATGGATTTTTCTGTTTTTATAGCATACAGAGAGGGACGACAAACCTGATATCAAGTTAGATTGCCAGGTGCAGTTGCTTTTTAACTCAGAGGACAGTAATTGTTAAAATGTACATACTCAGAAGTTAGTGAGTATGCTCATTTTTTCCCCCTGGCCTATTGAGTGACAAGGAGGGTCAAATGGAGGGCCCTGGCGCTGCCTCTTCTTGCCATAATAATAAACAAATGCAACAGAGCTTTCCTGCGGTGACTTCAGACATTTGAAGTACCATCACATTTAAAGAAAGTGGAAATGATTATTCATATTACGTCCCTATTAAACTTGTCTGTCTTGTAAAGAAGACAGACAGCACTTGGAGAAGGACATAATCAGATAGTGACTTCATTAATAGGTAGTGTTCTGGATGTGATTTCTCTACCTGAACAAATTGACTTTGTTTATAGTTCCTGGTATATAGCTGCTATATCAGGTAGATTCTTTTATTTCTTTATTACTTATTAATAAAGACATATCAGAAGCAGTGGAATAGGAAGAAAAAGTGCACAAGTGAAATTTCAGAGGAGAGTGCATTCCACATACAGACTAGTTAGTACCATGGCCATTAGGCAAGGTGAGGATGGCACAGGATGAGGTCTGAAAAGTAGGGTAGGGCTGTGATGGTGTAGAACTTTTAAGGAGTTTAAGTACAGCATTTTAGCTTTTATTTTCAGAGTAATAAGCAGGGCATTGATATGATCTGATTTATAATTTAGAAGATTCCTTTAGCTGTTAATATGGATAATGGATTGAAGTGAGACAATAGTATCAGACAAGATACTATCACAAGATACAATGGTATCTCTCTCTTAGAAATAAATAAAACATTAAAAAAAAAAAGAATGACTCTTAAGTTTTTGGCCTGAACAACTGAGTGGTTAACAATGCAGTTTTCTGAACTGGAAAAGACATGAGGGGTGAGATAAGAGTTTGAAGAATGTAGGGAGACAATATTGTGGGGAAGTGGGAAGACTGAAAATTCTTTTGAACATCTAATGTTTGAGATGCTTAATAAATAGCCAGTGGAGACAATAGGCAGTTGGATATATTAGCCTGACATTCAAGGGGGTTGTCCTGAACAGGTTAGATTTTAGATTTTAAAGTTATTAAAGATGGCATTTAAAGGCATGAGGTTTCCTAGAGATAGGGAGGATACAGAGATGTGATGTAGGTCCATGTATGTCAACACTGCAGCACTCCCAACATTTAAAGGTTAAACAGAAGAGGAAGAGACAGCAAAGAAGTGTGATGAATGAGGTAGAAGGAAAATAAGAAAAATTTGGGTCTAGAAGCCAAGAAAAGAAAGAATTTCAAAAAGAAGAAATGATCAACTAATTTAATTTAACTTAATTTGTTTTATTTCATTTTGTTTTTTAAAACCACTTCAAAAAGAAGAAATGATCAACTAATTTAATTTAACTTAATTTGTTTTATTTCATTTTGTTTTTTAAAACCACTTTATTGAGGCATGATTACATACAAAAAGCTGTACATGTTTAATGTATATAACTTGATGAGTTTAGTGTTGTGTTCATCCATGAAACCATTACCATAGCCCATGGCATAAGCATATTCGTTACTTCCAAAGGTTTCTTCCTGCCATTTTATGTGTTTATTTGTTGGTTGGTGATAAGGACACTAAACGTAAGATCTACCCTATTATCAAAATTTTAAGCATATAATACAGCATTGATAACTATCGGTGTTATGCTTTACACATCTCTAGGACTTATTTATCATGTATAACTGAAACTTTGATTAATATCTCCATATCCCCCTACTTCCAGACCATGTCAGCTACCATTTCACTCTCTGATTTTGTTATTTTGACTATTTTAGATTCTTCACCTAAGTGGTATCATGTATCGTGGTATTTGTTTTTCTGGGTCTGGTTTATTTTCTTAGCATAATACACTCTAGGTTCGTCCATGTTGTTGCAAATGGTAGGGTTTCTTTTTTTTTTTTTTTAATTCAATAATCCACCGTGTGTGTGTGTGTGTGTGTGTGTGCGTGCGTGCGTGCGCGTGTGTGTGATATTTTCCTTAACCATTCATCCGTCACTGGACATTTAGGCTGCTTCCAAGTCTTGGCTATTGTGAATAATGATACAATGAACATGTAAGCACAGGAGTTCTTCTACAAGATCCTGATTTCAGTTCCTGTGGAAATACATGCTTAAGTAAGATTGCTGGGTTATACTATAGGTCTATTTTTGATTTTTTGAGGTACCTCTGTTACTGTTTTAGTAGTTGCTATACCAATTTACATTTCTACCAATAGTGTATAAGGGTTCCTTTTTCTTCACATCCTTGCCAACAATTATCTTTAAAAAATTGTTTTACTTTTATAATAGATACTCTAACAGGTATGTAGTGGTATTTTATTGTGGTTTTGATTTGCATGTTGTTGATGATTAGTGATTTTGAACACCTTTTAATGTACCTGTTGGCCATTTGTATCCCTTCTTCTTTTTTTAAGTTTATTTCTTTATTTAGAGAGAGAGAGAACAAGCACATGTGAGCTAGGCAGAGAGAGAATCCCAAACAGCTTCCATGCTCAGTGCAGAGCCTGATGCAGGACTTGAACTCATTAACTGTGAGGTCATGATCTGAAACCAAGAGTCAGATGCTCAGCCAACTGAGCCACCCAAGCACCCATACATACCTTCTTTGAGGAAGTATCTATTCAGGTCCTTTGCCCATTTATTAATCAGGTTATTTGTTCTCTTGCTATTGAGTAGTAGGCATTCCTTATACGTTTTGGATATTAACCCTTTATCAGAGATATGTTTGCAAATAATTTCTCTCATTCTATAGATTGTCTTTCATTTTGTTAATAGTCTAAGTTAAAACTGTCACAAGAGATAAAGAAAGTTATGATATATTAAGAAAAGGATCAATTCAAGAGGAAGATATAGCAGTTATAATATATATGTCCATACAACATCAGAGCCCTTAAATATATAAAGCAAACATTGTAGGATCTGAAGGGAGAAATAGATAGCAATACAATAGTAGGAGACTTCAATACCCCACTTCCAATAATGGATGGATCATCCAGACATAAAATCAGTAAGAAAGCAGAAGACTTGAACAACATTATAGACCAAATAGATCAAGGAATTTAAATGAAACCAAACTTTCAAATACAGTTAAGACGGAGAGAGATAGAATAGAGATTATAGCGACTTTAACAAGTGGAGTCTTAGAGGTGTTGTAGGGATGGAAGTGGTGGACCCTAGTGTGAGTTCAGGAGAAAATAAGATGGGCTGAAAGACACACACAGAACTTAATCAAAACAAAAAATGGAATATACAACAGCCTCACAACAACAATTACAAGAATAAAACAAACAGAGAATTAAAAATGCAAACAAAAACCCCAAGCAACAAAATCCCAAAGCTTTCTTCTCACTAAGTGGATCTTTGAGCTACATTCTAGTTTTTCTTTTACCACTTACTTGCCTTTCAAAGTAACCTATATTCCAACCATTCAGTTTTATCCCCATGTCACTCTAGATTCTGCCTCTCCCACTCGAGTAAACTGCTTTCTTCATGGTCACCAATGACTGTAATTCTATGTCATTCTCCTCTTAAAACTTTCTCTTCTCTTGATATCCAACGCCTTCTATTACATTGTTTCTCCCTTATAACATCTTTTTCTCCTCTTTTTGGCTTGTCGTTCTTTTTTCCCTTCCTCAGATTGTAGTTAACAATTTTTTTTCCTTCAGTTTTCATAGATTCTTCCCTACCAATTGCCCAGTATCTTGTGGTTTCAATGACTTCAGTTATTCCTTCAGCATGAGTGATTCATACATTTAAATCTTAATCCAATTTCACTTCCAAGCTTCACCATCAACATCTCTAGCTTTCTTACGAAACATTTTCACTTAGCTTGCAAACAGTGTGTTGCAAACCTGTTCCTCTTCCACACTTTCTATGTGGTGAAGAAAGCACGCTCTCATGAAGATAATATTTTTATGTGGAGGTGGAAATTGTTCCAGGATCAAAGTAAATTTTATAGGAATAAGAACTCCTTTGGAAATATATCTATTTTAGATCTTTAATGTTTAAATGTAAAATAGCAATTTGTAGGAATATTTTATTCCTGACAAATGCTAAGAGCCATGTATGAAGGATGCTTTTATAGAACAATGAATCAAATGTTTAGTAAGACATTAGTGGTGCAAGGAGGGATTATCAGTATAAATTATTTTTTGAAAATATATTTCAGACTAGAGTGGAAACATGGTTTGGAATGTCTGATAAAACTGTTGAACATTGGACATTTAGGGCATAACATTTTCATTGTGTTTTACTGTAAGACACCATAATATATACATATGTATATAGCAAGTAAGTTAATGATTATAATTTTAGTGAATTAAATTATAAGATATAGATGATACTTGTCTCAATCATTAGTTAATATTACATAGCTATAATGATTATTCAAAGCATTTTTGTTAATAAGTAGCAGTTTTGCATTAACAAAAGAAAGGATATTTTATCATCCTAAGTTGAAGGCATTCTACTGCAGGAGAGGCTTATAGTATATAAAATTAGTTTTTGTTTTTCATTCATAATATCAGATTCAATATGAGCCATGTAACAGAAAAAGTGTGTAGGCCAAATTTATTTAAATACCAAAAATGTTATTATTCTAACATGAGGATCCTTTTAACTTTTCTATTACATAAGCCATTGAGTTCAGGGCTTCAGAGATCTTTTTTGGCATGGCAAACAAAAATAAATCCACAGCTAGTAAATGGTGAGTCAGAGGAGAGTAAAGGTGTTAAAGGACATAGAAATGCAGAATCAGGAACAGTTTTAAGAAGGAAGTGATATTTAGGAAGGCCTTGAAGCATGAGGAGGAGTTATACAACTGGACATGGGAGAGAACATGGAATGAGGATTGAAGTGGAAATTGAGTGTCTGCATGGAGCTGAGATAAATTTGGTTCGACTGAATGTCTCTGGATGTGAAAAAGCTGAAGATAAATTGGAGAAAAACATTATGAAAAGACTTGAATACCTGGCTCTGAAGTTTGGACTTTTGGAGATAACGGACAACCATAAAATTCTTTTGAGTTGAATGGTAAAATAAAGGGAGCCAAGGTTTTGAAAGTGTAATCTGACAATGGTGTGTAAACTGCTTTGGTAGCGGGAGAGGGAGGATATGGCCAATTGGTTTCCTTGCAGATGTGGCCTGCGTGTGTGGATAGGGCACGATGGCATTATTGCATTCCACATGGTGAAAATGGCCACACTTTGCTCAGACCTGAAACTCCCATTTCCTATGGGAATCCTATATGAGCCCATTATGTGTCACCTTTATATGCAAATTATTTTTCTTTGTGCATATTTAATTTCTTGTTAATGGAAAACCCACATAGCCTTCATTGGTTTTTAGCTTTCTACTGTTGAAGCCAGGAATTTCACCATCCTCATTTTGCATTTTAATGTGTTTTTTTTATTTATTTCTAAGAGAGAGAGACAGCGTGAGCAGGGGAGGGTCAGAGAGAGAGGGAGTCACAGACTGAAACAGGCTCCGGGCTCTGAGCTGGCAGTCAGCACAGAGCCCGACGCGGGGCTCGAACCCACGCACCGCGAGATCATGACCTAAGTGAAAGTCGGACGCTTAACCGACTAAGCCACCCAGGCGCCCCTCATTTTGCATTTTAGACTAGTGCATGAAAATGTTGATTTTCTGGAATCTTGGTTTTCCTGGTAAGAACAAGGGCTTTAGAACCAGGCAGACATGTATTTGATTTCCATTTCTTGCTATTATTAGGAAAGTCACAATTCCCGGAGACTCTACTTCCTGACTGTGAGATGGGTGAAATAATACATAACTTAGGGGTTTTTGAGACTTGCCAATCAGATAAATTATGTGAAGAATTTAGCATATTGCCTTCTTCATACAGATGATCAGTTGATAGTGCTGATATTCCTCCTCATCTTAATTGACCTTTTGCAGAGCTCAGCATTACTGATGTTTTTAAGTTCTTTTATTTATTTTGAGAGAGGGAGAGTGTGTGTGCTCACACATGCTTGGGAAAGAAGGGGGCAGAGGCAGAGAGAGGGAGAAAGAGAATTCCAAACAGGCTTCCTCAGTAGGGGCTCAAATTCATGAACCATGAGATCATGACCTGAGCCAAAATCAAGGGTCCGACATCTAACCGACTGAGCCACCCAGGGGCCCTGATGATTTCATTTTTGGATTCTCCTTCCCCTTTGATCTTCTATAACACCTCCTTTTCTTGGGTCTTCTCACATCCCTCTTTGGCTTAGCATACTATGTTCTGTAATTAGCCTTTCTCGTTCTTATATATTGACTTGGAGTCTCATTTTTTGCCCTCTTCTCTCTACTATTTCTAGGTCATCTCTCTAATGCCCAAAATTTCAACCAATTCTATCCAGGTTTTTATGGCTAGTAGAATCTTTCCTCTTTAGTTTCATGTCTATTTTTTCCCTACAACAGGCTGAATGTACACTTTTAGATATTATGACACAAATGTTTAAAACAACGTGTACAAAACCTAGTAGGTTTTCCTCTTCCCTTTATGGTGTATTTCCTCTTAAATACTGAGTAAATGGTGTCTCTGACTTTTCCAAGCCAGTATCCTAGGAATTCTTCTGAATATTTCCTTAAGCCTTACCTTCTGCTTGTGATCAACTATCACCTCCTAAGTTGTTTTTAGTATGCTGTTTTTTTTCCAAAAGGGCTGTATCCTTCTGGCATGTTCACCTGCCTCCTTTCTTTTTCCTCTGCTAATTATTTGAGTCTTTTGCTCAAATGCAGATATGACCCCCATATCCATCAGGGTAAAACTCAAACTTCTTATCGTGACATATAAGGCCACTAGTGGTCAGGCCTTGCCTATCTCACTAAACTATTGCATACTTAGGGCGCAATATTAAAATGTTTTTGCAGAGACTGTTTTCTCTCTTTAGCATGACCTTCCCTATCTTTTCTCCAAGACTTTACATATTCTTTAAGCTCTCAGCTCAAAATCAATTCATTTAATATTTAGAAATTCTTATTAAGCACTAGCTATGTGCCAGGCACTGTGCTAGCTAGTCTTTATAAATAATTCCTTTATTCCCAAGCACTTTTCATTATGTCCTGTGCACATCTCTATTATCAAATTGAATTGTCAAGATCTGCATATTCATCTGCCTCTTTTACTGAACCGTGTGCTTCTAGAGGGCAGGAAATTTATCTTATTCTTTTAGGTGTCATTAGTTCTTGACACAGTCATAGATAATCATTAAATGTTGAATAAATGAATGAATGGTTATTTTAAGCAAAATGTTAATAACATTTCTTAGGGATATTTGGAACGACATAATTTTCCATGAGCTTAGTAGAACACAAATACTGTTTCCTGAAATCCAAACCTACTGGGCTAGAAAATGAGTGTTTTAAAATAGATGGAACACCTTAGCATTCTAGTTAATTGGCGTGAATAATTTCTGACAGAAGGTTGAATATCATATAGTATCTACTTTGCCTCTCTTTTGTATTTATCATATATATTTTGATAGAAATTAGCAATAAACCAAAAAGATGTTTACTCACAGATAGCATTGCTTTTCATTTAGGGGTGGATAATGAACACTAGGAAGGCAAGCAAAGTTTCCAGGGAGTAATTGATGTTGATGTTTTGTGCTACCATGTGGCTATTCTAAAAAAAGAAGAGGCTCTAAACTATCATTACATGCCTAACAGTTACAAGCAAGGGCCGTGCGGATCAATGATTCTTTAATGAAATGCTGTGTAGCACACACTGTCACTATCTTATTCTTACAAATAAGAAGCAAAAATGAACTATTGAAATAATGGGCAAGGAGGCTATTTGTATGGTATAACCCCAACTCCTTCTTTCAAAAATAAGGAAATTGGGGGCCAGAGATTAACATTAAAGTTATTAACTTGGGGTGACAAAGCTAACTAGTGTTAGAGGTAGGATAGAAGTTAGACATGCTAATTAAAATTTCTTCCAATTATTTTAAGTTCTGGCAGAAGACCCTGTGAACCATGGGGAAGTAAATTGTAATTATGTTCATTTGAAATAGATACATTAATCAGTCATTTATTGTTTATATTTATTACTCATATGGTTAATATTTATGTGTCAAGTAGTTGATATTAATTTTATATCATAAGCCAAGATTTCACAGATTTTATTCAGATTTTTACTTTATTAGTTCTTGAAAAGAAATCAGGTAATCTCAGATTTCCTTTCACTTTGCACAGATAAATGTGATTTATAGTGCAGTAGTTTCTCACTTCAGGCCATATGCAATGTTAAGTCTAGATTCCAGGTTTTATATTTCCAGTGGGTTTCCTATACTTTCTTAAAACAAAAGTTGGGGTGCCTGGGTGGCTTAGTTGGTTAAGCGTTCGACTTTGGCTCTGGTCATGATCTCACGGTTCGTGGGTTCCAGCCCCATGTCGACCTCTGTGCTGACAGCTCAGAGCCTGGAGCCTGTTTCAGATTCTGTGTCTCCCCCTCTCTCTGACCCTCCCCTGCTCATGCTGTCTCTCTCTTCTCTCTCTCAGAAATAAATAAATCATTAAAAAAAATTTTAAAAAGTCATTAGGATGAATTTGTAACAGATGGTCAGGTCACCAGGAGATCTGGATTAGAATTTGCATGGGAAATAGTATCATATGAAGGCTGCCTCATGGTGGGAGTGGACAAAGATGGGGAAAGACGGGTAAGGGAAAGAGCAGTTGAACAGAAGAATGAAATTTAAAAAACCCCAGAAAACAAAGACAGTATTTAAGGAAGAAAGGAAAGAAATAAGAATGTAAGGCAACAAAGTTAGACCTGGAAAGATTAATTGAATTTCTGCCTGTTAGGTTAAGATACTGTGCTAGAAAACTTCAATGATCTCATTTAATCTTACACTTTCAGGACACACCCCATTTTACAGGTGAGGAAATGAGACATAATGGGGTTAAGTTATGTGCCTAAGCAACCTACTTAGTAATCATCAGATAAGATTCAAAACCAGACTTAGGATCTTCTCTTGAGACAGAAGGAAAAGTTCATTAAATATTTTTCAGAATGGTAGTTCACAAATGGTTAAGACTATAATACCTTGAAAATTTAATCCTTCTCTTTAGGCTGATTTAAATGGCTGTATAGTACCTGCCCTTAGGAACTTTAATGATTCCTTAGCAGAGGGCCCTGGATAAAGGAGGCCAATTTAGAAGTCCTGAATGGTAAGAAGATTGAAAGATAGGAGGGAATTCTTCCATTGGTATTAGTAGTAGCATAAGAGTGAGAAACTTAAAATAGTAGAATTGACAGTAATATTGGACCTTCCAGAAATGAAACAGTAATGGTTTTCCTTCTTTGGCTGCAGAAATCCACACATAAACAGGGTGGGAACTAGTCCCCAAATGGGAAGTAGGGTGTGTGTGTTGTGGGGGAGGGTGGTTGTGCTGGTGGTGCTATTTATAAAACTGGGATGGGATTTAGAACCTTATATGATTGAGGTTGTAATTATACCTTAGTCCTTGAGTGTTCCAAAACATAGTGTAACTTGGGAAGATTAGTAGCCGATTAAATTTCATTGCACACATTTAAACATATCCAAATGCCCAATACCTGCATTAATTTTTTCAAAATTACAACCTGTGTGTGTTTTTTAAAATAATGTATTTATTATTTTCATAAGAATGGAACAGTTTCGTTATATATAAGAACTATATATGGGAAATTACAAGGAAGAAAGTGAAAAACCAGCCATTATTTGACAGAACACTTTATTTTATTTTATTTTTAATTTTTTAAAATGTTTTATTTATTTCTAGGAGAGAGAGAGAGAGACAGTGTGAGCAGGGGGGTGGTCAGAGAGAGGGAGTCACAGACTCTGAAACAGGCTCCAGGCTCTGAACTGGCAGTCAGCACAGAGCCCGACACGGGGCTCAAACCCACGAACTGCGAGATCATGACCTAAGCGAAAGTCGGACGCTCTACCGACTAAGCCACCCAGGGACCCCAGAACAATCACTTTAAATATTTGCTGAATAGCATTGAATATATCTCCGTGTGTATATAAAGACAGAAAGATAGATAGCTGGGTAAAAATAATTTTAGAGAAAATGTGATAATTCTCTACATGTAATTTTCAATTAAAGTACAACATTTCAGGGGCAACTGGGTGGCTCAGTAGGTTAAGCATCCAACTCTTGGTTTTGGCTCAGGTCACGATCTCATGGTTCATGAGAATGAGCGCCACATTGAGCTCTATGTTGACAGCCCGGAGTTGCTTGGGATTCTCTCTCTGTTCCATCTCTGCTCCTCCACCTGCTTGCTAACTCTCTCAAATAAAGAAACTAAAAAAAAAAAAAAAAGTAAAACATAAAATTTCAAGAAAAAAAAATATAACATTTCATATACATTTAATACAAAATCTTGAAACAAGTTATTTCTTTTAATTTTGTTTTTAATGTTTATTTTTGAGAGGGAGAGAGCATGAGCAGAGAAGGGGCAGAGAAAGGGGGGGACAAAAGATCTCAAGAGGGCTTTGTGCTGACAGCAGAGAGCTCGGTGTAGAGCTCAAACTCATGAACTGGGAGATTGTGATCTGAGCCGAAGTTGGATGCTTAAGTGAATAAGCCATCCAGGCAGGGACCCTGAAACTGAAGTGATCTCTTAACTTCAGAATAAATATTTGGTTTTAATCGCAAAGCCATATTAAACTTTGAAGTATCTCTCTAGATTTAAAAAAAAGCTAAAAAAATTAATAGATTGGGTCATTGCATTTTATGAAGTATATCTTTTCAACAATAGAGGGCAGCTACAGTTTGTCAGCTATACATAAATACATTATTTATTTATTAAAAAATTTTTTAATGTTTATTTATTTTGGAGAGACAGAGAGACAGAACACAAGCAGGGGAGGGACAGAGAGAGAGGGAGACACAGAATCCGAAGCAGGCTGCAGGCTCTGAGCTGTCAGCACAGAGCCCAATGCGGGGCTCAAACCCACGAACTGCGAGATCATGACCTGAGCCGAAGTCAGATGCTCAACTGATTAAACCACCCAGGAGCCCAACACATTAGTATATTTAGATTTCTTTTTCTCCTCATCATTTCCCTTCTACCTGGTTCCTTCAGACATTCCTGAGCTGATTTTACTTTTGCTCCATTTTTCTTTAAAAAACAAATTTCTGCTGTCTTGCTATATTTTATGTATTTTTGTAAGCCACCATTTGTTCACAATAGGAACAGGCAGAAAGTAAATAAATCACCGATAAACATAAAATATTGGAAGTGATTATAATTCAAAATGTTGGCAGTCCTGACTCAAGGTTTACCAGTAATTTTTCTGTGTGCACTACTTTGTGTAAAGGTTTCTTCTGACTTATGTATTACTGAAGGCACAGTTTAGAACAACACAGAAATCTCTTTTTAAATCAGTATTCACCTATTCGCTAATAAGTTCTACATAAATTGTTGTGTCTCAATTTACCATTTATGAGCAGTAGGAAAAAAATTTGTCTTTTTTTGTTTTGATATTGAAGTTGTGAGTTCTAGTATAGTGAGGCCATGAGGTGAGTGACTTCTGGCTTACTAGTTTTTAAATTATAGGCTGTTCAGCAAGCTCTGCCAGGATCAGGTCCTAAAAATGGGTTATTTTTCACATCTCAAAATCCAAGTTGAAACACTAGCTTGCTTGTTAAGATTAATTAACTAGAGGCAATACTTGCACATTGGCTCATTAACAGAAGAAAAATTGGCTCCCTCTAATCACTCACAGAATTTTAGTAGAAAAGTTAATGATGAATGTAAGCAGAGCCCATATAAATACAACCCTTTTATTGTTTAGGAAAAAAAGAAAACATGAATTTTTCCCCCTCCAAGGTAGAGATAATTACCTAGTGTGCAATTCTCCTGCAGCTGCTGTCTCATCTTTATATGACCTCTCTTTCCTAGTGTTAGAAATCACAAGCTTAACTGTTTCTGATCTTGTATGGTTGAGCGGTATTGGATGTAATAATGGTGGAATTAGACACACAGTGGCTTTGTCCTAAGTAGACTTGAACTTGGACAAGTGTCTTAGTCCTATGAGCCTCGGTTTCATCTGAAAAAAAAAAAATGATGGAAGTGAACTCATGGGTCTCTAAGTGCCTTCTACTTGTTAAATTTTTATTCTTAAAATAAATGTATATAAGCTCATTCTTAAATTAGCTGAGTTGAAAATAAAAGAGCTCTTGGATGTCCCTCTGTCAAGTTGCAATGCAATAATTTCAAAATATTCTTGAAACAAAATAAATTGACTTGCTTGAACTTAAGCTTTTTTTAAAGTTCAAAATTTTTTTAACATTTTATTTATTTTTGAGAGAGAGAGAGAGCAAGAGTGGGGTAGGACAGAGAGAGAAGAAGACCGAATCTGAAGCAGGTTCCAGTCTCTGAGCTGTCAGCACTGAGCCCGATCTGGGGCCGAACTTACAGACTGTGAGATCATGACCTAAGTTGGAGTCAGACGCTTAACCCACTTGAGCCACCGAGGTGCTCCATTTTTTTAAGTTTATTTATTTTGAGAGAGACAGAAACAGCGTGAGTTCGGGGAGGGGCAGAGAGAGAGAGAGAGAGAGAGAGAGAGAGAGAGAATTGCAAGCACGCTCTGCACCATCAGCGCAGAATCCGATGCAGGGATCGAACTAACGAAACCCGTGAGATTGTGACCTGAGCCAACACTGAGTCAGATGCTTAACTGACTGAGCCACACCACGTGTCCCTGCTTTAACTTAAGTGCTAAGTGGATCTGTGAAATAAACAGCTGTATTTGAGTACCCAGTCTTAACATAGAGAGTCTCACTGATGAGGTTTCTGTGATCAGTGCCAAGTTGCAGCTTTGAAGCCCTTTCATACTTCAGTTTATCGGGTTGATGGTTAACCTTCTTCGGTTCCCACTCTGCTGACTCCCTTTGAATATTTAGAGCAGATGCAACACTAATTGTGGTGAAAAAGGGAATCTAGTTATTTGATAAAACAAAAATCATATGCCTGCTCACTTTTATAATTGGTACAAATCCTGAGACTTTCAGCCAGGGAACAAAACCAAGTATTTTCTATCAACTTTTGGTATAATGTTGTTGCTGTAACTTTGATAGCAATGATAAAGCATGTGTCAATTAAAAAAATTTTTTTTAATGTCTTATTTATTTTTTGAGAGAGAGAGAGTGTGAGCAGGGGAGGGTCAGAGAGAGAGGGAGACACAGAATCTGAAGCAAGCTCCAGGCTCTGAGCTGTCAGCACAGAGGCTGACTGGAACCCACGTACCGTGAGATCATGACCTGAGCCGAAGTTGGCCGCTTAACCGACTGAGCCACCCAGGTGCCCCAAGCATGTGTCAATTTTTGATGATGGTTATTAATTAAGTCCCATATATCTTGTAGTTAATGAAATTTTTAAAACAAATCTGTCAGTAGGTTAAATGTAAGTTATACAGTGTTGAGTTTTCTTTTTTCCCCCTTGTTTTTGCTGCAAAAAAGTGTTTTTATTAAAGACAGGTCCTGTGGGCAGAAAGAGCTGCACTGTGATTGTGAGGAGCAATTGATTATATACTTTAAAGTTGGGGGCAGGCTAGAGATAATCAAAATATCTAAAGGGATTACCATATGTTAAAGAAGACGTACAGGATCCTGGAGGTCTGGCTACAGCATTGAGGTTTTATATATATTCTTTGTCTTCATAAATATTTCAGTGAGAATATGTGTTATGTTCTTCTACTTAGACATTTTATATGTAGAAAACTAAGTTAGGATTTTCTAGTTAGATGCCATCTTAATCAGAAAATCGAATCCATGAATCTTCATTTCTCTCACTGGGTAGAAAATGTCAGACTAGATCATCTTTAAAGGTCCCTTACCTCCAAACGACTGTATTTCTTTAACTTGTACTCAAAGCAATTGAGGCATCTTTATTTTTCTCAGTTAGTGATAATGTCACTCATTCTGAGTTTTTCCAAACTACTGGATATACACGCTCTGTGCTCCCTCCCAACCACTCTGGATTGCTTTAGAGATGTTACTTGATTGATACAATTAGATAAAAAACCATTTAAAATGACTGAAAATTACATGTAGTTAAGTCATTATTAGAAAAATAGTCTTTAAAATGTTCTATTCATCATCTGAGTGTAGCAGCCACAGCGATTGTGTCTAGTTTGGAATTTCAGTTCTTTAATTCACTGCTTATCATGGGACTGAATATTGTGCCCAATAGGAGTCATGTGTTTGTTTCTTCACTGGAAGCCATGACAGCTTCTTCTGGCAATCTTAGTACAAAGTGATTTCAAAATAATGTTTTGCCTGGAAAGTGTTGTTCTTCCCTGCCTTGTGAGTGATGAAATGTGGGCATGTTGCTTCTCCCTGCTGCCTTGCATCCGTAGAGCACTGTCATTGTAAATAAAAGAAGGATTAATGAAAATGGTGAAAACTGCATCTCATTTTAGGGATTACTTTTTCAAATCCAGTCTTTGTTCCAGAAGCTTAATTTTTTTTTTTTCTGATTCTTTCTGTTGACAGAGCAGTGGTATGTAGCATAGTCAGAGAGCATAGACAGTTCTGAGTCCACCATAAAACTCTGTCTACCTCTGGTACTCATTTTCTCCTTCTGTAAAATATATGTAATATTTTTGAAAGATGACATAGTACTTATGAGGAATGACTCTTAGATTAGACAGCCTGATTTTGAATTTTGGTTCCAACTTTTAAGAACTAGATGATTTTGTTTGGTGTACTTAACCTAAGACTCAGATATTTCAGTGGTAAAAATGAGGTTAATAGAACTTTATAGACTTGTTCTGAGCGTTAAATCAGATAATCCATGTAAAATATTTAGCACAGTGCCTGGTACAAATACATTTCTATTACCTTTTGGCTATTATTATTAACTCTTTCTGAATACAATGCAGACCTTTGTAGAAACTACTCAAAGTATTATTACTGAACATGTAGGAGACTCAGTAGGTGTACTCTTAAGCAGTAATTATAGTTAGTCTCTTTTCTCTGTATATCTGTTATCTAATATGTTTTGAGAAGATATTCCTGATAAGACATCTATTCAGGCATTAAATTATGGTGGAGATGACGCATGTTTGGCCTGTTCTACTTTTCCACTTCACCGGATTCTGTGTGATTTTCCTGAAATTAAATTGTCCTGTTTATTTCCAACTGCACACCAGGTTTTTGTCTTGTGCCAATATTTCTTAACTGAAAAATATCCTATTAATATTTATTCGGATGAGGGAAGATCCTTAAAATTCTGTAGCAGGTCTTTTTTCTGGGATACTTAACAAATTCTATTTTTTTTTGGTTTGCTTTTGGTAATTGCAAAGGACAAATAGTACTGATTTCATTAGTAGTATAGATCTGAGAACAGCTGTCATATAATAAATAAGGCACTTCTTTTTTTTTTTTCTCCAGAAAATGATGCAGTTTATGGAAAACTTTTCCCTGAGTGATGGGTGATTTCAGTTATTTAAATCAAATGGTTTTCCATAGAATATACGTAATAGTAACCAGTAATATAAACAATCCACAACTTTGCTTATTTATTTCATACACTAATGCATTTTTTAAAAGGTAAAATGTGGTATTGTATTTGGAAGAAATATTTATCAGAATAATTCCTCTTACTATCATATTAATATGATAAGTTAATTTTTTTTGGTAAGGAAAGACAACTAAAATTTATATAATGTGTATTATGTACATATGTAATACATTAGAAAACATAGAATTTGACTTTTGAATTGTGTCATTATCCATAGTTTCAGTTCTCACTATTAACATGAGACTAGTGTATGTACTACCATTGTAATATAGCAAAGCACAGAGACTGATAGCATTTGAATTACTGTTGGATTAGAGATACAGATACTCAAATTTCTTGATCTATGTACATGCACACATACACACGTATACACTCACGTATTTATCTATGTAAAACTTTCTTTAACTCAAACATTTTGGGGCAAAAGTCTCTATTAGCTAATCTGGTGAGAGGGGGCAAACCCAGAAAGAGTTTGCTTGTGCTCCAGACTGCCAATCCCCTGATCTTATAAGGGTCACCTCCTGCATTTTCTGCCCTTCAACTCATCCTTTTTTTTTTTTTTTTTTCTTTTCTTTGGGAAGACATATAGGTTTATGACACAGGCAAGCAGAAAAATACTTTGTCATGATTGTAAGATTCTCCTCAGATCCTAATTCCATTGCTTAGTGAACTATGTTAGACCATGTTGAAGATCCTTTATACAGAAAGGAGATAGACTCCATCCTAGAATCAAAGTGATCTTCAATGTTATGTTTACCCTAAGTGTGATGCTCAGGTAGAAGGAGTAGGGCTGCTGGGTCACCTCTAAGACTTGGAGCCGAATTGGCATAGGGGCTCCTGGGTGGCTCAGTTGGTTAAGCGTCTGACTCTTGATTTCAGCTCAGGTCATGTTCTCATGGTTGGTGAGTTCCAGTCCCACATTGAGCTCTATGCTAACAGCATGCACCCTGTTTGGGATTCTCTCTTCTCTCTCTTTCTCTCTCTGCCCTTCCTCCTGCTTGCACTGTCTCTCAAAATAAATAAATAGCTTAAAAAAAGAATTGGCCTAAGTACTTCACTAGAGTCCTTTTAGAGGGTTGTGACTCCTGAGTGACCGTTGGTTCTTTTCCTGCAGCTATGTGGGAGAACTTAGGGCTCCAAAAGGGAGCTTGATAGGGAACACCCAGATAGGTCCAGATCTTTAACATCCCTACTCATGACTGTGCATATCACATCTTGTGGTACTGAGATCCCATCAAATGTGGTTGCTTTTCACACTGAGCCTTCCTGGAGAGAGGTGTAAGGAAGGGAAGGGGCAAAGAAAAGGTCTTAAGATCCTTTTTGCAATCTATAAGCCTCTGACACCCTTTTATGCACTCAGTTTTATTTCCTAACTCTGCAGAATTCCCATCCAAATACTCTTTTGAAAGGCTAATGGTATATTTGATATCATAGATTTATCATTATGACTTTGATCTATAAAAGTGAGGTTTTAAAGACTTTATTATTAAGGATAAATCATTTTATGAAAAAAAGAAAAATAGAGTAGTTGTTTCTCTCTTTTGAATACTATGGATTTGTTCACTTATTCCCTTACTTCTTGGTATCGTAAAAATGAGAAGAGCCTGCATTGTTCATGTTAATCTCTCTTGGTTTCTTTCGTGCCCTAGATTGTAGAATAAAATTTATCTTCTGTTTTAGATACATGCAGAGTTATCTCTCTGGTCTTGGAATGTATTGTTATTTCCCAGGGCAATAAATCAAGAAGCCTGTCTGAAAGCTCTGAAATAACTAAATAACCAAGTTGCCGAGCCACTAACAAGCATATGCAATTCATCACTTAAATGATACATGCCACAGCAAGTAAGGCTTTGTGAATGATGTGCTCATGCCCTCTTTTTATTTATTTTCAGTTTTATCAGGTAAGTCACTAGGGCAGAGAATATGAAGAGAAGGATATAAATGGGAGAGAAATTAAAAAAGGAAAGCTTTATATTTTATTGATTTCAGAGGATAGCAATTTGTTATTTATAGAGCTAGAAGGAGACATTCAGGCATTAGCTCCTTATAACATAGCACTGTGATTGTGGTAAGGATGCTATTTTAACCAAGGATCAAGGATAGCACTTTTAGAGGCACATGGGTGGCTCAGTCGGTTAAGCATCTGACTCTTGATGTGGGCTCAGGTCATGATCTCTTGGTTTGTGAGTTCGAGGCTTGAGTCAGGCTCCACATTGGCAGAGCCTGCTTGGGATTCTCTCCCTCTCCTTCTCTCTCTGCCTATCCTCTACTCAAAAATAAATAAATAAACTTTAAAAAAAAAAGGATAACACTTTTTACTATTATAATAATACATGTGTAATGTCTGTTTTAGTACATCTTTTTTTTTTTAATGTTTTTATTTATTTCTGAGAGAGACAGAGAGGTAGCGTGAGCAGGGGAGAGTCAGAGAGAATGGAAGATACAGAATGTGAAGCAGGCTCCAGGCTCTGAGCTGGCTGTCAGCACAGAGTCCGACGTGGGGCTTGAACCCACAAACCGTGAGATCATGACCTGAGCCGAAGTCGGACGCTCAACCGACTGAGCCACCCAGGGGCCCCTGTTTTAGTACATCTTAAAAAAAATCACCCTAGGTGATTATTCTCAAACTTTAATTTGCATACACATGAAAGCAAAGCAGTTTAAAATTCAGATTCTCAGGGGGCACCCAGGTGGCTCAGTCAGTTAAGTGTCTGACTTTGGCTCGGTCACAAGGTTATGATCTTACTGTTTGTGAGTTTGAGCCCCACATTGTGCTCCACACTGACAGTGTGGAGTCTGCTTGGAATTCTTTCTCCTTCCCCCCTTTTCTCTCTACTGTTTTCCCACTTGTGCTTTCTCTCTCTCTCAGAATAAATAACCTTAAAAAAATTCAGATTCTCAGGCTCTCTCCTAAGATTCTGATTCACTCCTGGGGTGGGTTCCAGAAGCTGAGTTTTAAACTAGCATCCATGAGATTCAGTGTGGGTGGTTGGCACATTTCTTTCTCCTCTGACTCTTGCCAGAACTTTAGAACGTCTGGAAAAACAGGACAGTTTTTCTTAACAAAATACAAGTAATTACTATAAAATAATATGAGTTTAAAGCTTGGTACTGTCTCCTACTTACTACTAAATCCCTGGTGTTGTGATTTAACTTTGATGGTGCCCTGTTGGAAACTTCTTGCTATTCCTGTTATTTGAGACAGGGGGTCTGTCTTTGCTGCTTAGAAACAGAAATCAATTGTGGTTAATTTAAGCAAAAAAGGAACTCTGTTCAAAATCTTTCTCATGCTCACAGGTTTGTTGGGGTGTGAAGGACCAATTTGAGAAAAGGAGGATTCAAGGCTGTTGTGGGTGGGACCTGAGGGATGTGACAAGTAGACCCACCTGTGAGGTTACCCTGCAGGAGGAATTTGGGCCATGCCCTGCCGTCGCCCAGGCCACTGAGAAGAACACCAGTGCAACATCGCAGTCTCACTTGCTCACGAGTTCAAGTTTGGGGGAGAGTGTTTACAATTTGCTGTGCTCCCCTTCCCTGGCTGGTGATACAAACAGGAGGGAAATCCCAAGAGTAGACTTTTGAGACTGTTTTGAAGACTTATATCAGGTACCAGAGACTTCCTGATCTCTGCAGTTTTATTTCTTATAGTGATGCTGATAAGAAAGCATAGATATCAACTATATGATTTATTAGTCACATTGACTAGTACAGAGTCAGTGGAAAAAGCGAATGGTCATCTGTGTCCAGAAACTCAACTTTTAATATTCTTCTTTATGACATCATTCAAAACATAATATTTCTCCTGTTTTAAGATATATAGCCATGCAAGATTTTCCCACTCCTATCTGTATTATATCTGTGTTTTAATAAGAATACAATGTTTAAGATGACTCACGTGCAAGGAAAATGAATACGTTACTAGACTGTGACGTATTTATCTAGTTATTTCATACACTTCTCTGGATAGTACTGAATACTTTTCTCCTAGTTGAAGAAGCATGATCTTATGCTACCCACTAAAAGTGTATGACTATTTTTTCTTTTTGCTTATTCATTACATATAAATACAGAAATTAATTTAGGAAGTAGAGCATTTAGATAAAAAAAAGTTGTTACCATTTGTTAGACAGAAAACCATTTTTTAATTTTAAGCCTTGTGAATTTGTTGTGGAAATATTTTTTTTTTTACTGAGACAATATTGGATGCATGAAATATGAACATGTTTAGGCTGGTTGAAAACTGCAAGTTCCTTAAGATCTCTGTTTGACTCTATATAGGCAAGTAAGCACTCTCTAAGGACTTTTGGTTATTCTTCCAACATCCAGAGCTATGCCTTGTGGCCACACATAAGTGCATGGTGGGCCGAGAATCTCATTTTTTTCTTAAATTTTATTTTAAGAGAGAGAGAGAGAGAGTGAGCGCATGAGCAGGGGAGAGGAAAAGAGGGAGTGAGAGAGAGAATTTTAAGCAGGCTCCATACTCTGTGGTGAACGCAACAGGGTTCGATCCCTTGACCCTGGCATCATGGCCTGAGGTGAAATCAAGACTCAGATGCTCAACTGAGCTACCCAGGCACTCCAGAATCTCATTTTTTGGAATCGGTATCACATGAGCCAATATACCCTATCTACTATTACTGATAATGGTGGAAAACAAATGCTCAAGGGAGACTGAGTAGGTGAGACAGAAGGAGAGAAAAAGAGGGGAAGGAAGAAAGAATGAAAGAGTTAAAGAGATTTCTGCTTCTGATAATCAGAGGAATGCACGGGGCTGGGAGAGGGTATGATAAGTGAGACACCCAGTCAGCATTTTAAAGAATTTATCAGGAGAAAAATTCTTAATAGGAATTTAATAGGATGGTGCTGAAGGGAATATACAGCTACTATATGAGCATACAAGAGTCTTTGAATGATACTGATTAAAAAAGTATTATTTTTTCTTTTTAACTAAATTTTAAAGATATAAAATCAGGTTGAATTTTTGTTACAAAAGTACAACTGTGTTTTTGACCTCATCTCTTTATGTTGAGTGTACTTGCTAATATAGGGAGGTAATAATTTATAAAACAGTTTAATTAAAGGATACCTAAATTGAAATATGAAAAGAGGATTTTTAATTTAATTTTATTTTTTTGTTTCAAGTTTTTATTTAAATTCTAGCTGGTTAACATATAGTGTAATATTAGTTTCAGGAATAGGCTTTAGTGATTTATCCCTTACTTATAATACTCAGTCCAACACAAGTATTAGAAATTTTGGACTTTTTAAAAATTTAGAGATTTATGCAAGGGTGTATTTATGTCTATAGACCAATCAGAACAAAATTTCTTTGATTTGTTTT
Organism: Hyaena hyaena; assembly: GCF_003009895.1. Lineage (NCBI taxonomy): Eukaryota > Metazoa > Chordata > Mammalia > Carnivora > Hyaenidae > Hyaena > Hyaena hyaena. The sequence goes on along the minus strand of NW_024082620.1, from coordinate 110,440 downwards.
GATTTAAATTCTAGTTAGTTAACTTATGGGGTAATATTGCTTTTAGGAATAGAATTTAGTGATTCATCACTTACATATTCAGTCCTTCACCCACCTCCCTCCATTAACCCTCAGTTTGATTTCTATATTTAAGAGTCTCTCATGATTCTTTTCCCTCTCTCTTTCTTCCCCACCCCATATGTTCGTCAGTTTTGTTTCTTAAATTCCACATATGAGTGAAATCATATGGTATTTGTCTTTCTCTGACTTATTTTGCTTATTATAAAATGCTATAGTTCCATCAATGTCATTGCAAGTGGCAGGATTTCATTCTTTTTGATGTCTGAGTAATATTCCATTGTGTATACATATCACACATTCTTTATCCATTCATCAGTAGATGGATATTTGGGATCTATCCATAATTTTGCTATTGTTGTTAATGCTACTATAAACATTGGGGTTGCGTGTGTCCTTCGAATCAGTATTTTGGTGTTCTTTGGGTAAATACCTAGTAGTTCAATTACTGGATCTTAGAGTAGTTCTATTTCTTTAACTTTTTGAGGAACCTCCATACTGTTCTGCAGAGTAGCTGCACCAGTTTGCATTTCTGCCAGCAGTGTAAGAGGACTCCTCTTGCTCTGCATCCTCACCAACATCTGCTTCTTCCTGTGTTGTTAATTTTAGCCATTCTGACAGGTGTGAGGTGATGTCTCATTGTGGTTTTGATTTGTGTTTCCCTGATAATGAGTGATGTCAAGCATCTTTTCATGTGTCTGTTAGACATCTGGATGTCTTCTTTGGGAAAATGTCTATTCATGTCTTTTTCCCATTTCTTCCCTGGATTGTTTATTTGTTTGATAAATTCTTTATAGATTTTGGATACTAATTCTAACAGATATGTCATTTGCAAATATCTTCTCCCATTCTGCAGGTTGCCTTTTAGTTTTATTGATTGTTTCCTTAACTGTGCAGAAGCTTTTTATCTTGATGAAGTCCCAATAGTCCCATTTTTGCTTTTGTTTCCCTTGTCTCTGGCACCTGTCTAGTAAGAAGTTGTTCTGGTCAGTGTCAAAGAGGTTACCGCCTATGTTCTTCTCTAGGATTTTAATGGTTTCCTGTCTCACATTTAGGTCTTTCATCCCTTTTGAGTTTATTAATGAGTATGGTGTAAGAATGTGGTCCAGTTTCAGTCTTTTGCAAGATTGTCCAGTTTTTCTAACACCATTTGTTGAAGAGACTGTCTTTTCTTACATTGGATATTCTTTCCTGCTTTGTAAAAGATTAGTTGACCATATAGTATGTGGGTCCTTTTGGAGGTTTTATGTTGTTCCATTGAACCATGTGTCTGTTGTTGTGCCAGTATCATACTGTCTTGATGACTACAGCTTTGTAACATAGCTTGAAGTCCGGAATTGTGATGCCTCTGGCTTTGCTTTTCTTTTTCAAGACTGCTTTGGCTATTCAGGATCTTTTAGAGTTCCATATGAATTTTAGGATTGCTTCTTCTAGCTATGTGAAAAATGCTGGTGGTATTTTCATAGGGATTGCACTGAATGTGCAGATTGCTTTTGCGAAGTATAGACATTTTAACAATATTTGTTCTTCCAATCCATGGGTATGGAATATTTTTCCATTTCTTTGTGTCTTCTTCAATCTCTTCCAAAGTGTTCTATCAATTTCAGAATACAGATCTTTTACCTATTTGGTTAGGTTTATTCCTGGGCATCTTATGGTTTTTGGTGCAGTTGTAAATGGGATTGATTCCTTGATTTTTCTCTTTGCTTCTTCATCATTGGAGTATAGAAATCCAACAGATTTCTGTACATTCATTTTGTATTTTGTGACATTGCTGAATTTTTGTATCAGTTCTAGCAATTTTTTGGCGTAGTCTTTTGGGTTTTCTACATAGAGTATCATGTTGTCTGCATATAGTGAAAGTTTGAATTGTTGAACTGTTTCTAATCAGTTATATTTGTTGTAATCTTTATTATTTCTGTTCACCTGGCTTTAGGCTTCACTTGCTGTTCCTTTTCTAGCTCCTTTAGGTATAAAGTTAGGTGTGAATTCTTCCTTGCTGATTTGGATGCCTCTTATTTAATTTTGTTGTCTGATTGTGGAAGCTAGGACTTCCAATACTATGTTAAATAACAAAACTGAGAGTGGACATCCCTGTCTTGTTCCAGATCAATAAAGGAAAAGCTCTCAATTTTCCCCCGTTGAGGATGACATTAGCTGTGTGTCTTTCATATATGGCCTTCTTGATGTTGACATATGTTCACTTATCATTACTTTGTTGAGAATTTTTATCAAGAATGAATGCTGTACTTTGTTAAATGCTATTTCTGCATCTGTTGAGAGGATCATATGTTTCTTATCCTTTTATTAATGTGGTATATCATGTTGATTGATTAGCAAATATTGAACCATACTTGTAGCCCAGGAATAAATCTGACTTGATCATGGTGAAAAATTCTTTTAATGTACTGTTGGATTTGATTTGCTAGTATTTTGTTGAGAATTTTTACATTATGTTCACCAGGGAAATTGGTCTAGTAATTCTCCTTTTTAGTGGGATCTTTGTCTGGTTTTGAAATCATGGTAATGCTGGCTTTGTAGAATGAGTTTGGAAGTTTTCCTTTCCTTTCTATTTTTTGGAACAGTTTGAGAAGAATAGATATGTATTTTTCTTTAAATGTTTGATAGACTTCTCCAGGGAAGCCATCTGGCCTGGACTTTTGTTTGTTGGGAAATTCTTGATTATTATTCAGCTTCTTTGCTGTTTATGGGTCTGTTCAAATTTTCTATTTCTTCCTGTTTCAGTCTTGGTAATTCATATATTTCTAGGTCTTTATCCATGTCTTCCAGTTTCCTCAATTTGTTTACATACAATTTTTCATAGCATTCTCTTATAATTGTTTGTATTTCTCTGGTGTTGGTTGTGATCTCTTCTCTTTCATTTGTGTTTTATTCATTTGGATCCTTTATTTTTTTTAATGCGTCGGGCTAGGGGTTTAATCAGTTTTACTAATTTTTTTCAACAAATCAGCTCCTAGTTTCATTGATCTGTTCTACTGGTTTTTTTGTTTGTTTGTTTGTTTGTTTCTAATCAGTTATATTTGTTGTAATCTTTATTATTTCTGTTCACCTGGCTTTAGGCTTCACTTGCTGTTCCTTTTCTAGCTCCTTTAGGTATAAAGTTAGGTGTGAATTTGAGAGTATTTTTGCTTCTTGTGTTAGGCCTCTAATGGTATTTACTTTCTTGTTATGACTGCTTTTGATGTAACTCAAAGGTTTTGAGCTGTTGTGTTTTCATGTTCATTTGCTTCCATGTATTTTTTTAAATTTCTACTTTTAAATTTCCTGGTTAACCCATTTATTCTTTACAAGGATGTTCTCTAACCTCCATGTATTAGCTGTCTTTCTTAGTTTTTTCTCTTGTGGTTGATTTCAAGTTTCATAGCATTGTGGTCTGAAAATATGCATGATATGATCTCAATCTTTTTGTACTTGTTGAAGCCTGATTTGTGTGTGATCTATTGTGGAGAATGTTCCATGTGCATTCAAAAAGAATGTGTATAGTGCTGCTTCATTGTTTCCTTGTTGATTTTCTGCTTAGATGATCTGTCCATTGCTGCAAGTGGGTTATTAAAGTCCTCTACTATTATTGTATTATTATTGTATTATTGTCCTCAACAATATTGAGTACCTTTATGTTTGTTATTAATTAATTTATATGGTTGGGTGCTCTCAAGTTGGGAGCATAAATCTTTACCATTGTTAGATCTTCTTGTTGGAAGGACCCCTTTATTATGATATACTGCCCTTATATCTTGTTATAGTCTTTGATTTAAAATCTAGTTTGTCTGTTATAAATATGGCTACTCTGGCTTTATTTTGATGTCCATTAGCATGATTAGTGGTTTTCCATCCCCTCACTTTCAAGCTGCAGGTGTCTTCAGTTTGAAAATGGGTCTCTTGTAGGCAGCATATAGATAGATCTTGTTTTTTTATTCATTCTGACACCTTATGTATTTTGATTGGAATATTTAGTCCATTTATATTTAGAGTGCTTATTGATAAATATGAATTCAGTGCCATTGAAATACATATAAAGTCAGTGTTTCTGGAGATTTTCTTGCATGGATGGTTTAGTGTTCATAAATTTCTTTAGTTTTTTTCTTTTTTTCTTTTTTTCTTTTGGTCTGGGAAACTCTATCTCTCTTTCTATTCTGAATGACAGCCTTGCTGGATAAAGTATTCTTGGCTGCATATTTTTCCCCTTCAGCATGTTAAATATATCATCCACTCCCTTCTGATCCAAGTGTCTGTGGAGAGATCTTCTGGAAACATGATTTCTCTTCCCTTGTAAGTTAGGGATTTCTTTTCCCTTGCTGATTTCAGGATTCTTTTCTTACCCATGTATTTTGCAAGTTTTCTTATAAAACCTCTTGCTATTGGCCTGTTTTTGTTCATTTTTATGTGAGTTCTCTGTGCATCCTGGATTTGGATGTCTGATTCCTTTCCCAGATTAAGGAAGTTTTCAGCTATAAATTGGTCAAATAAACCTTCTCCCTCCCTTTTCCTCTCTTCTTCTGGGATTCTATGATATGAATATTTTTACACTTCATGGAGTGCTGAATTCCCGAAGTCTGTTTTGGTGATCCAAAAATATTCTATCTTCTTTTCATCTTCATTATTTTCCATAATTTCATCTTCTATATAAAATTCATTCCTCTGTTTCTTTCATCATTGTGATCATTAAATCTTGGTTATAGCATTTTTCATTTTGGTCTGACTAGTTTTTATATCTTCTCTCTCTGTGGTAAGGGACTCCCTGGTGTCTTCTATGCTTTTCTCAAGCCCAGGTAGTATCCTTACGATTGTTGTTTTAAATTCTGGTTCAAGCATATTGCTTATTACGGTTTTGATTAGATCCATGGTCAAGACCTCTTTATGTTCTTTCTTTTGGGATGAATTCCTCTGCCTTGGGATTTTTTCTAGGTCTCTGTCTTATGTGTGTTAGGAAAGGCTGTTATGCTTCCTGCTTCTGAGAGTAATAGCTATATTAAGAAGAGATCTCATACTGTCCAGGGCCTGGTGCTTTAGGAAGTGTTTTTGGTGTATGCTGTGTGCACTCTGCTATTGTGTTTCAACTGCTCTTTCTCTCAGGTCCGTCCTCTGTAGAGTTTCTTTTTGCATGCAGTAGGAAGTGTTTGGACCTTGTATACTGTGTGGTGAGTTTTAACTAGGTGTATTTTGGTCTGCTTGTTAAAAGAGGATAGATGCTCTTTCCCTTAGATTTGAAGCTTTGTAGCCATCTCTGGTCAGTAAACTTGGTGCATGAAGAGGGGCTGTGCAGTTCTTCTTGGGGAGGGGCCTGCTGCTCTGACTTGCAGGCACACTGGCCTAGTTCAGAGCACCTGCAGAGTGCAGGGGGGGGCAGGACTTGGTGTAAGTGGCTCAAGCCTCCACTGTGGGTGCTATGCTACTCACTGAAGTCTGTTCCGATGGGTGGGGGTAAAAGTGGCATCAGCCAGCTCTCTAGTCCCTGGAGAGGGGAGTCACCACCTGTCACCGTTCAGAAAGCTCCGATAGAACAGTGTCTCCTCATTTGTCCCCAGGATCCCTCACATCCCTGTCTTCACTCTGTCTGTGTCTGAGCTGTTTGCCTGCCTGGTGGTATACTGCTTCTGTGCTTTATCTCAGGTTTAAAAAATCCAAGTACAGCTTGGACCTGTGCTGATCCTCTGGCGGAGGGTCTTGCCAGGCAGGAATGCACAGGGACTTGGAGTTTATGGTGAAGGACAGCAAAAAGCGGGAGTTCGGGTTAACTGCTCTCAGCAGGAGCCTCTGTTCCTTTGCTAATCAATGGGTGGCTCAGTGGCACCCACTGGCTCTTATTTCCAGGAAGGGCAGTGCCATTTCTTCCAAATGCACTCCAGGAAGGGGAAGTCTACTCTAATGCAAACCAGGGGATCCTCCCACCCAGCTATCCACTCCCTGGCCTCTGCCCTCCTCGAGAGGAATACCTCTTTTAGTGATGTTGTAGATTTCTAAAACTTCAGACTTTGAGCTTCGCTGCTTGTAAAAACTTTTAGTCATCAGCCCCAATTGTTTTCCCAGTCAGTGGTTTTGGGGAAGTGGTTTTCTGGTGCAATGCCCTATACCCTTCTCTCTTTCTTTCTCTCTGTCTTCCTCCTTCTCTCCTCTCTCCCTGACCAGGGCTGCCTCCCCTCCGCAGCACCCTCAACTCTTCTCCCCCAAATCATGACTCAGCACCTCCTACCTTCCACGATGTGGCCTCTTTTCTCCCTCTAGTTGTGCAGTTCATTCTGTCTGTCCTCAGATCCGTTTCCTGGGTGGGCGCTCAGAATGATCTGATACATATTTAGCTGTGTTGGAGGGTGGAGGCAAGCATGGTGTCCTTCTGCTACTCTGCCATCTTAACTCTCAGGTCCAAGAAAGGAGGATTTTTAATTTATTTTTTATGTTTTATTTATTTTTGAGAGAGATAGAGATAGCATGAGCAGGAGAGGGTCAGAGAGAGAGACACACACAGAATCTGAAGCAGGCTCCAGGCTCTGAGCTGTCAGCACAGAGCCTGACACAGGGCTCGAACCCACGGACCGTGAGATCCTGACCTGAGCCGAAGTCGGACGCTTAACCGACTGAGCCACCCAGGCGCCCCGAAAGGAGGATTTTTTAAATGAATGAGTTGCAAAGATCTTTAGATTCAAAGAATTATTTTTTGTCAAAATAGCATATCTAGAAAATTAAAGGAAAAGATGAAAATATATGAGTTATGCATTCAGTTGCTTTGCAAGGTCAAGGTTTCTCTCTAATTTGAAGAAGCTATAAAAAAATGTAATAAATGATGCATAGGAGGGTGATTAGAACAACAGTTAAAAAAATGAACTTTACAACAAAATATTGAAAAAATTTATACATTTATATATCTATACGTTTAGAGTTAAAAATAAAATGCTTAAAGTATGCATGCATCATAAATGTTATTTTCTCTTTTAATTGACATTTTTGCTTAACTGTCCAGGTATCAGTTTTGATTAACTTAAATAAGAAGCCAGTAGATATAAAGCTGGCAGATGCAACTGGATATAATACAGCAGTTTAAATTAGGTGTCAATACTGTGCTTAAAAAATATGTAGTTGGTCTTTACATATATACTTATATTTTCCCACATTTTTATATATGAAATTTCAAATATACAACAAAGTTGAAAGAGTTTTAGAGTTAAAATAACAAATAGATTCTACCATTAGTTTTTTTTTTTTTTTACTATACTGCCTTGTCATATATTACATTCACTCCTCTATCACCAATTCATCGTTTTTTTAGTCCATTTTAAGATATATTGGAGAGATCAGTACATTTCCCTCTAAATACATTAGCATGCAAATCAGTAGCTATAGTTCAACATTTTTTACAGTTTTTTTTCCCTCTAAAGGTAAAATGTACTTCCATAGGGGCACCTGGGTGGCTCAGTCAGTTGAGTGACTGATTTTGGCTGAGGTCATGACCTTGGGGTTTGTGAGTTCAAGCCTCACATCGGGCTCCCTGCTGCCAGCTTGTCAGCTCAGAGCCTGCTTCAGATCCTGTGCCCCCCTCTCTGCTCCTCTGCTGCTTGCACTCTCTCAAAAATAAACATGAAAAAAAAATGCATGTACAATAAAATGCATAGAACTTACGTATGGTTTTAGAGTTTGACAAAATGCACGTATGTACCTATATAAACCAGGTCTCTATCAAGGTGTGGACCGTCACATTACTCTAGAAACTTCCCTTGAGTTTCTTTCCAGTCAGACTCTGTCCTCCTCCCTGTCCAAGTGGCAATCATTACTAATATTTTTTAAATGTATATGAATTAGCTTTGCCTTTTTTAGATCTTCGTAAGTGAAATAATATATTATGTACTCTTTTGGATAAGCCTTTTTCATTTAATATGATTTTGAAATTTATCTATGATTTTGTGGATATCAGTAATTTGTTCCTTTTATATTTCTGAGTAGTTTCCATTCTATGGATGCATCACAGTTTGTTTATTAATTCTCCTTTATATGAATACTGGGCTGTTACGTCTTTGGCTATTATCAATGAAGTTATCATGAACATTCTTATACAAGTCTTTGTGTGGACATTATCTTTTCTCTTTGGCTGGGATTTCTTTGGGTGGGGGATTATGATCTTTATTGAGCTTATCCACTGGAATGGAAATAATGTCTGTACAGAACCAAATGTTTGTTACTATAACTTATGCAACACAATTAAAATCCAGTTTTTTAAAAACAGTCAACTCAATCAAAATCCAGAATCAATAGCTTCTTTGAAGCCACAGTAACCCTTAAATATGGTTGACTCGAATGCAGAACTTTGGTTGCCTGGAATGCTAATTAAACTTCCAACTTGCTCAAATATAATTACAAAAAGGCAAAATTGTGTTTTTCACAGGGATACAGTCCACTGGAATGACCAACACTGGACAGCTGTTAAGGGTATTTAGAGTTCTGAGATAATAAGGAGTCCAGGCATCCTTTAATCAGTCTTCTGTTGTCCTTTCTTCCCAATCAGAGATTTGTGGGTGTTTGGAATGACACCACCACCAGCAATTGTGGCCTTGATGAGAGAATCTAATTCCTCATCTCTACGAATAGCAAGTTACAAGTGACAAGGGGTAATATGCTTTACCTTCAAGTCTTTTGATGCATTTCTTGCCAATTCAAGTACCCCTGCGGTGAGATACTTCAGAATGGCTGTGCTGTACACAGTGGCAGTCACCCTCACACGTCCATGACCGGTCGCTCTAGATTTCAGGTGTCCAGGAATAGGGCCACCAGGAACTGCAAGGCGGCTGTCTGCGAGCGGGAAACAGCTTTTGTCTTGGCCTTTCTAGAGTCCTTCCCAGCCTTACCACCAGCCATTTCGAATTCTGCTGAAGCTTCAACAAGCAAGGCGGAGAAAAAACTAGTCGGATAGCCAGCGGGACCCCACTGACTACTCCGTCGCACAGTGATTCAAACTGCCTGGGATTTCTTTCCTATTGGATTTCATGAGGATGGGAAGCAACATTAACATTAGGGGAGCTTGTATTCTGGCCATGCTTTGAAAATGTGTGTGCATTTCTGCAAAGGTTTACTCCTTGCAATGCAAAGGAATCTGTTTCAGTCTGATCTCATGAACTAGGAAATCAGTCCTTAATTAGACCAATGTGTTATGCTCTACTCTTAGAGAATTTAACTTTTGGTTCTCTGGGAAGCAATGCTGAGAGTGAGGGTTGCAAGAGGTTTATTTTACTCAGGGCTGCCATAACCAAATACCATAGGCTAGGTGGCTTAAAGAACGTAATTGTAGTTTCTTCAGTTTTGGAGGTCAGAAGTCCAAGATCAAGGTGACAGCATGTTTGTTTTGTCCTGAGGCCTCTCCTTCACTTGCAGATGGCTGTCTTTTCACTATCCTTACGTGGCCTTTTCTTGGTATACACACATCCCTGATGTTCTTCCTCTTCTTTTAAGGATATTAGTCCTTGTGGATTGGGCCCCATCCTTATGACCTTATTTAACTTTAATTATTTGTGTAACAGCCTCCTTATTCCCAAAGACCGTCACATGTAGGGTTAGGGCTTCCACTTTTCAATTTTGGGGAACAGTTCTTAATTCAGTCCAATAATAATTCAGTTATTTGGAGGTAACACTTGTGGAAAGTAAAAGGGAAAGATGCATTAATTAGGCAATGAAAGCTTTCATACAGCATTGCCAGTCTGATGCCTGTGAAAGGAATGAGGGAAGGAATCAGAAGACGGTGGAGAGAACCTTAGACATTAATATAGACCTCAATAGACTCAGTGGAGAACTTTGGAGCTAATGCTTTCCCATTAGGACCCTGAATTGGGAAGAAATGGCTAAACTCTAGTACCTCTGCTGTGGCCTTTGGCTGAAGGCTTAGTGGGAAGAATGTGGCCTTTAGGTTATAAAATATATATCAATTTTATACTGTAATGGTTACCTTGCTCATGTGACATTTTTCCCTATCAATCTATAGATCCTTTGTTTGATTACCATAAATAATCCCAAATCATGACATCCTTCTCAGATCATTCCATAGATAAAGACTCATCTTCTATCAAATATGATTATTCTATTAGTAGACAGTCTAATTATCAACATTTTATAAGATGATTAGAGCAGGACAAATACCTTCTTTCTTTCCCCAGGGGAGCCACTGCCCCCTACCAAATGAGGAGGGAAATGAAGATTCTTTAACTTCCTTCTCCTAATAGATTGTCTAATACTTAAAATCCAGCTTACATTATTATCTTTAATGTCTAGGAAAGATAAGTTCATAAGACAGGAAGGAAATTAGTTGTTTTCTGGGACTGAGTGTAGGAATAAGGGTTAACTTCATGGATATAAGAGGTCTTATTGGTGGGACAAAAATGTATTAAAGCCAATTTTTGATGATGGTTACACCACTTGGTAAAGTTACTAAAATCATTGAATTGTGAACTTGAAATTGGTGAATTTTACTATATGTAAAATTATAAGGCTGTTAAAAAAATAAATACTGAAAGTGAAACACAAAGACCAAAGTGTCTCAGATTTGAGAGGAAAAAATGCATCTGAAGAACATGTTTAATTAGTGCAATTCAACATATCAAACTTGTAAATCACAAACTTGCTTAAGCATCCGACTTTGACTCAGGGCATGATCTTGTGGTTTGTGAGTTCGAGCCCCACATCGGGTTCTGTCCTGACAGCTCAGAGCCTGGAGCCTGCTTCGGATTCTTTGTCTCCCTCTCTCTCTGTTGCTCCCCTGCTCACTACCTTGTCTTTCTCTCTCTCAAAAATAAGGAAGCCTTTAAAAAAAAAAACAAAAAACAACTAGGGTTCCAATGTCCTTCTCTTCCCTTCCCAAATAAACAATGATAAAGATGTAGTAATTTGCAAATCATGAAATTACATCACTTTGAGAAAAATACAACAGATATAAATAGCCTCCAAAATTCAAATTATAGCAATAAGAGATGTTTGGTATGTCATGGTATAAGGTGTATTGAGGAAAGGCTCTGGAAGTGTTCCAAATGCAGTACATATGGCATCTATTGGAATCCTACGCTGAGAGGCTGTTCTGCATTGTTGATCATAAATTGGATTGGTTAAGTAATTAAACTGTGAGTTTTTGGAGGTCAAAGACATTGATTCCATGGCACGTTTTACTTGTACTGTTCTGTATATATTTAATAATAGTATATTACTGAGTCAAATTTTAAAGTAATTCAATTATAGTAAATGATAATACTCAACTAAGAAAGTCATTAATCACTTTTAATCTATCTCTTGCAGGCATAGGATTCTTTTGAGGGCATAGACTTTGTAATGATTTAGTTTTAGGCAATCATGTACAAGTATATTTAGTTTTAATAATTCATGAAGTACTAAAATATTGAACAACTTTAATCAGATCCACAATAAATTTATTAGCTAGAAAACTATAGCATAGAGTCACATATTTTAATTTGAGACTGCAAAGTTTATGATTTGTTAAATGCTTGGAATGAATACTTTTTTACTTGCTGTAAGAATTTGTAGGTCTCAGGAGAAGTCTAGAGATGGCTTGCTCTTCGTTCCTTCTCCATTCATGTCCGTAGCAAAAAACATTTTTGTAGCACTGGAATATTTTGTGGCCTATTTATGTGCTTGCTTTCTGTATCATTATCATCATTATTATTATTATTAGTTTATGCCATTCCAGAATATTGGCTTCAGGTTTTTCCTCTTTATCTCTGTTTCTCAAGGTTTGAGGTAGGTACCAGGACCTTATTTCCGGGGCCTTCTCATGTCCTTCACTGGCTTTAGGGTCCAGGAGCAATGGCAGGATCACCTGCATTGTCTTTAGTCTCTCTGCAGTCCACTTGGACTTATTTGTTCTGCCTTTTGGTACTGAATGTTTGAGAGAAATAGAATTTGGGGTGTAATAAAATGCATGGGCACATACACATGAAAAATATTAATTTCATGATTGCTTACAAGGCTTGATTGCTGGGTGTCTATGGGTTCTGCTATTCCTTTTTTTGGGGGGGATCTTTAGACTTCTAGTGGACTTAAATAAGTCTTCATCAAGAGCATAGTCCTCTCCAACCAAGTGTGTTGGAAGGTAAAATCCTTCAATAAAATATGAAGAGATCCTTTGCTATGTGGGCAACTCAAAAAAAGCCAACTTAGCTCCAGATGTAGAAAAACATACTGATTCAGGAAGGAATATTGAATGTCTTTGCTTGGAACATTCTGATCTGAAATCCATATTTGCTCAGAAATATTAGGAAAACATTGGTTATATGTAAACCTCCAGAAAATAGTATGTTTAAAGACAATTCTTATAATGTGGAAAGCTAAAATTAAAAATTAAAGGTCAAGTTGAAGTTTTTTAAAGCCTAGCCTTAAAAACTTGTCTTTAAGAAAGAAACTATGAAAAACACAATTAGAGGTGGGCTGAAACTGTGGGAAATAGAATTAGTAATAGCATAGCAAGGCCAAATTTGGGGACACTTTGATAATTTATAAGCCCAGCTGAACATATATAAAGTGCAGATGGCATAGACATGTTTGAGGAAAGAAGATCTAGGTCTTACATTATCGTTGCAGAAGATATTTGGGGAGCCATCAAAATAGAAAGAATACCCAAGGTCAAGGAAAAGCAAAAGCTGAAAAGAGAATTTAGAAAATGAGAAGGGAGGCAAAACCTTTCAGGTAGATGTTAGAAGGCATTTTAAGAACAGGTATAATCAACAACCCAGAAGCCAATGTGGTGTTCTAGTGTAAGAACAGGAAGGAGTACTTTCTTGGGAATCAGGAGTTGGAGGCCGACAGAATTCTCTAGTAGGCAGTAATGACAGCAGTCAAGGTGACCGAAATTTGACTAAAAAATAAACCATGACACACAAAAAGAAGAGGAAGGGAGGGGAAGAGTGAGGAAGATCCTATGAATGTTTTTTAGGTTTTTGCTTATTATTAGTAGGAAGTATCTTTCAGCAAAAGAGCAAAAGCTGTGTGTCTTGACTCTGGCCACATACTTGGGAATTGAGGTGCAGGGATATAGGAGTAAAGGGAAACATGGACAGAATCTCAGACACATTGGAGCCTTAAAAATCTGAAACCTTGATGTGTTTCTCTTTTTCTTACATTTTTGCCAACTAAAGTAAGTGTGTGATCCATCCATGAAAGTCTCTTGTTGCATTAGAGAATTGATAAATGATTTGTAAAATACCATTCAGAAATGTTCATTTGGTTCTTGGATTTGATTCTGTTTTTATCTTTACTGATACACTAAGTATCAGTTATCAGTTAAGTATCATTATGAATCTGGTGTTGTCATTTTTGCCTTGATAATCAGCCTTCTATCTACTCTATGAATTAAGAAATTGAGCTTTTGGGGATAACAGGTAAGAGTTGCTTATAAGAGTCTCTTCCGGAAGGAGCATAAGCTGTGATCAGATTCTGGCTTGAAAGGCCCCTGGCTTTGAATAAACTGTGAAAGGGGAAAAAAAGAGTTTTACTTATCTGAATTAATTTATGGGAACAAAGGATTTAAAAATTTTTAAATGTTTATTTTTGAGAGAATGTGAGTGGGGGAAGTGCAGAGAGAGAGGGAGACACAGGATCCAAAGCGGGCTCCAGTCTCTGAGCTGTCAGCACAGACCTCAGCTCAGGGGTGGAACTCACAGACTGTGAGATCATGACTTGAGTTGAAGTTCAATGCTTAACTCACTGAGCCACCAAGGCACTCAGGGAACAAAGGAGTAATTACAGTAATGTTTTATTCACTAAGGAAAAATGATTTAGTGTCCCAAATATCAAAGAATGACCTGAAAAGAAATTGAAACATCTTGGCAAGCTTTTACTTCCCCTTGAATCCTTTTCTTAGGAGGAGTTAAGGATATTATAAAAGATCTCTTTTGAGGTTTCTGCTCATTTTTTCTTTGTTGATATATTAAAATATTAAGTAAAATATTGGGGTCCCTGGGTGCCTCAGTCAGTTAAACATCTGACTTCAGCTTAGGTCATGATCTCATGCTTTGTGAATTCGAGCCCCGCGTGGGTGATATGAACCCTGCATCGGGTGAGCTCCAGCCCCCCTTAGGGTGAACTTGTGCCCTGCTCCAGGTGAGCTGGAGCCTGGTTCTGGGCTCTGCACTCTCTTTCCCTCTCTCTGCACCTTGTGGGATTCTCCCTCTCTTCATTTTTCTCTGTCTCTCACTGACTTGTGTGCCCTCTCTCAGTAAATAAATAAATAAATAAATAAATAAAAATATCAAATCACCTACTCCAGCGTTTCTCAAATTTTCCTCATCAAATACAACAACTGACTGCTCAGTGCCTAATAGAAGAACAAGCAAATAGGCAAGCAGACAAAAGTTTACTGGCCAACAACCTTAGCAAATAAGAAAACATATCCTAACTTTGCGTTACATACGTTATATGATGATTTGACAGTCACATTGTTGATTTGTATCTTCTTCTGGAAGAACATTAAGGTATCCATAAAGTGGCTGCATTGGCAGCATAGTATGCTCAATACACTCAAAGTATTCACACTGGATCTCTGTAACAAGAAAGCAGAGCTAACTCAAAATGCCCCTCTGGCTAAATATACTCTCTCTCTATTCCTGTGCTCTGTCTCCCTAAAAATTAAGTACATAATTAGCTAAATGATTTTAACAAGATAAAAATGATGCTCTTAAATTGAAATTTAAATTAAAAGTTTAAAATAAATGAAATTAGGATTTGTCCTTCAGACACTTTTACAATGGAAATTTCCTTTATAATGTAAATTTCCTATATAGAAAGGGAAGTTTATGCTCTTTTTTTAGAGCTTTTCCTGTGTCTGCTCTTCCTCAATTGCCTTCAGCTCAAAATCATCCTTATACCAAAGAGGCATATTTTAGGGTGACATATTCTGTCCCTTTCAATATATTTACATAAATATAAGTATATTTTATTTATATATAAATATACATATACACACAAACACTATCCTCCATACTATGCATCTATGCTATCTATCTACAATCAACAAAATTCTTTCTGGAACATAAAATAAATGATTAAATAGTTCTTATTCTCTTCAAGCTACATTTTTTTTTTTTGGTAGAGATTTTAGGAATTCTTAGGATAGGGTTTATCAAAGCAAAAATTGCATTGGCGCGAAGACATTATTCAAGTATATTGCAATAGAGGAATGACAGCAGAAGCAAGGGGCAGGAGGATTGTAAGCACTGAGACAGACTGGGGGGAAAGTACTTGAGGATGTTAATAGGGGAGGTTGATTTATTTCCTGAGTTTGCAAATTTTTTTTCTCTGTGATTAGGCCATCTGAGTTTGCTAGTTGGTACTTACCAAAGAACTTAGGCTCCTGCCCTCCTAGAGACTGGGAGAGAGAGGCTTGTCTTGATGATTACATTGCAAAGGGTTGGCTCCTAGGTCTTTGAGAAAAGTATTCTTGGGCTCTAAAACTGAGGCGAGGCCTTTAATGAGATTTACATCTCAAAGGGGCAGAGAAAGAATTTACAAGTACAAGTTTTCTAGAGAAAATGCTCTAAGAAAAGAGAGGCCGGGGCCTAGAGTCAGAAAGAAGACTGGTTCATAGGCTGAGGGGATTGTTAAGACTCTTTCGGTCAGTTTATTTGATCAGAACCCTTTGCTTATAAACCTGAAGTGCCTAATTATACAGATAATACTCTGATACTGAAGAAGCATATGCATGTGGGTTGATCTTCAATAACTTTTCTTCTTGTGCTAGACTAGATGCTATAAAATGTAATCAAGTGGTAATTAGTGATAATACTGATAATAGTGGATAATATTATCTGAGCTTTTTTGCAATGAAAATCTTCTAGACTACTTCTACAGTGAAGTTTTGATATTAATTGATGAGGACATTTTGTTGGCCTTGCTACTTTTTTGGGAATTTTCGTTCGAATTTTTATCAATCAAGTATTTTTATTAATGTGTAGTTTAATTCCTTTGTAGTTGTCCTTGAAATAAATAGGTTGGTTTGATGTGAGAACTATTGAGTTTCCTATTATTAACCTATACAGACGGATTTAGCTAAGACCAAAAGCTCTGAATTCTCTGAACTTTTCAAACTCTGCTTCCCAACATTCAGTTTATAGCACATTAGTTCTATAATTTTTGTCCTTACCAGGACAAGTATATAGCATTTATTCCATTTTTAATAGATGAGAAACATTTCAGTGTCTTAGTCTGATTGTTTTGTTTTGCTCATTTTACTTGTTTTAACATAGTTTTTTCTTGCCCCTCAACTACAAGATTATAACAAAAACAAATTTTAAAAATATTACTATATCCGAATCTTATTGGGAAAATATAATTAAAAATAAGATCTCCTGTCAACCCTGTGAATTTTTTTCGCAAAATGTAGATAGAAAAGAATCAAACAGTTTTATTAACCTATAGTCATTAAACCAGACTGTGGTGTGCATCACAGGCAATATGCTAAAGAGATTGCAAAGACAAAAAGAAACCTTACTTTTTATATAGCGAGACAGATACAATCCATTACACACATGTTAATTGTCTTTATCCAAGGAAGAATAAAGCTTCATTTATCTTCTTGACAAGCAGGAAGTTACAGCTTTGAGCCAGGTACCTAGGCTAAACTCCTGCAGAAAGAGGGAGATATGGCTTCATCCTTCCTGAAGTTCACATTTTAAAGGGACGACTCAGGCTCCCAAGACCTTCCTGGGGTGTAAAGCTGGCAAGAAGCTCACTTAACTTTTTTTGTTTTTTTGAGGCTCATTTAATTTTTAAAAAGGTTTACATATATCCCAAAGAAACAGAGAAAGCATTTATAATTTCTAGTCTTTTAAAGGAAAACTAGGGATGCCTGGATGGCTCCTTTGGTTAAGCATCCTACCTTTGATTTTGGCTTTCAGGTCATGATCTCACAGTTCATGGGATCAAGCCCCATGTTGGGCTCTGCTGACAGTGCAGAGCCTGTTTGGGGTTCTCCCTCTCCCTCTCTCTCTGCCCCTCCCCTGCTCATGAGCTCTCTTTCTCTCAAAATAAATAAATAAACATTGAAAAAAATAAAGGGAATGCTAAAGGTAAGGACGGGGTGGGGAAGTGTAACTGTACCAACATGAGTTTGTTCCTTGATGAGTCACAGAAATCGCACCTGGTGAATTGTTTCACAAAGAAAATTTCATGTGCAGCAAGTAAGGAGATCACAGGCAGTAACAAAGCCATGACTCCCTCAGAGAGGGTGGTGGGTACCTTCTGTTTAGGATTAGGCTGAATATTTAGATAGGGAAGCCTTGTCATTGTATGTAGAGGCAGGTATAAGGTCGCCCATGCATCTTAAGGAAATATGCCTATACATATGTTGTATGTTATGTAAATGAGGCTGGAGCTCCTCCCTGGCTGGAAATTTTAGTTATATGAAATAAAGGTAATGGTAGTTCATTACAGACATCACTCTAGGGTCCTTCTGCGGGGTCTGGAGTTGGGTTTAGCTCAACAGTCTGGGTGATCTGGGCTGGTGGGAGGTCTCATCAGGGCAGTGGCCATCACCTGAGAGGTGGTTTCTGGTTTCTTTTGCCCAAGTTAAGAGGTAAGCTGGAAAGAAGTGCTTAAGAAAATATGTAAGACAGAGGTTAGTGAGTATAAGCAGGTGGCAGTTAAGGTCAGGTCTTAGGGTCTAGCTGGTGACAGAAGTTCTCTTTGCCCCTTCACACCAGGGACCTTTTAAATTAACATTTTTTGGATTTGTGTTCATTCTTATAATCTGTGCAACATTCTTTTAAACTCCAACTTTAAACTTAGAGAACTAAAGGAAACATATGTAACCATATATATATGTATATATATATATATTTTTTACAAATGTCAAATTAGTTTCCACATAACACCCAGTGCTCATCCCAAGTGTCCTCCTCCATGCCCATCCCCCTGACCCCCCACATCCATCAGTCCTCAGTTTGTTCTCAGCAGTTTGTTCTCATGGTTTGCCTCTCTCCCTTTCCCCCACCATTTCCCCCCTTCTTCTCCCCCTTGTTCCTCAGTTAAGTTCCTCCTAATCCTCCTATACATGCAAACATATGATATTTGTCCTTCTCTGCCTGACTTATTTCGCTCAGCATAACCCCCTCAAGGTCCATCCATGTTGCTACACATGGCCAGATTTCATTGTTTCTCATTGCCATGTAGTATTCCATGGTATAGATAAACCACATCTTCTTGACCCATTTGTCCGTGGATGGACACTTAGGCTCTTTCCATGTTTTAGCTATTGTGGAGAGTGCAGCTATGAACATTGGGGTACACGTGCTCCTATGCCTCAGCATTTCTGTATCCCTTGGGTAAATTCCTAGCAGTGCTATTGCTGGGTCCTAGGGGAGTTCTATGGTTAGTTTCCTGAGGAACCTCCACACTGTTTTCCAGAGGGGCTGTACCAGTTGACTTTCCCACCAACAGTGTAGGAGGGTGCCCGTTTCTCCACATCCTCGCCAGCATCTAGAGTCCTCTGATTTGCTCATTTTAGCCACTCTGACTGGCGTGAGGTGGTATCTCAGTGTGGTTTTGATTTGTATTTCCCTGATGAGGAGGGATGCTGAGCATCGTTTCATGTGTCTGTTGGCCATCTGAATGTCCTCTTGGGAGAAGTGTCTGTTCATGTCTTCTGCCCATTTCTTCACTGGGTTGTTGGTTTTTCGAGTGTGTAGTTTGGTGAGTTCCTTATAGATTCTGGATATTAACCCTTTATCTGATATGTCATTTGCAACTATCTTTTCCCATTCCGTTGGTTGCCTATTAGTTTTGTGGGTTGTTTCCTTTGCTGTGCAGAAGCTTTTAATCTTGATGAGGTCCCAACAGTTTATTTTTGCTCTTGATTCCCTTGCTTTTGGGGATGTGTCAAGTAAGAAGTTGCTGTGGTAGAGGTCAAGAAGGTTGTTTCCTGCTTTCTCCTCTAGGGTGTTGATAGTTTCCTGTCTCACGTTCAGGTCCTTTATCCATTTTGAGTTGATTTTTGTGCATGGTGTGAGAAAATGATCTAGTTTCATTCTTCTGCATGTTGCTGTCCAGTTCTCCCAACATCATCTGTTGAAGAGGCTGTCTTTTTTCCATTGGATATTCTTTCCTGCTTTGTTAAAGATTAGTTAGCTGTATACTTTTGGGTCCACTTCTGAGTTCTCAATTCTGTTCCATTGGTCTATGTGTCTGTTTTTGTGCCAATGCCATACTGTCTTGATGACGACAGCTTTGTAGTAGAGGCTAAAGTCTGGGATGGTGATCCCTCCCGTTTTGGTTTTATTTTTCAGTATTACTTTGGCTATTCGGGGTCTTTTGTGGTTCCATACAAATTTTAGGATAGTCTGTTCTAGTTTTGAGAAGTATGCTGGTGCAATTTTGATTGGAATTGCATTGAATGTGTAGAGTGCTTTGGGTAGTAAAGACATCTTAACTATATTTATTCTTCCTATCCATGAGCATGGAATGCTTTTCCATTTCTTTGTGTCTTCTTCAATGTCCTTCATAAGTTTTCTATAGTTTTTATCATACAGATCTCTTGTATCCTTGGTTAGGTTTATTCTGAGGTATTTTATGGTTTTTTGTGCAATGGTGAATGGGATCAGTTTCTTGATTTCTCTTTCTGTTGCTTCATTATTGGTGTATAAAAATGCAACCGATTTCTGTACGTTGATTTTGTACCCTGCAACTTGGCTGAATTCTTGGATCAGTTCTAGTAGGCTTCTGGTGGAGTCTGTTGGGTTTTCGATGTAGAGTATCATGTCATCTGCGAAGAGTTAAAGTTTGACTTCCTCTTTGCCAATTCTGATGCCTTTGATTTCCTTTTGTTGTCTGATGGCTGATGCTAGGACTTCCAGCAATATGTTAAACAACAGTGGTGAGAGTGGACATCCCTGTCGTATAAGTAGCCATGTTTTAATAGTTACAGCAGGTAAACCTTCCAACACAAGTGCTTCCTTGACTACAAATATCCTTGATGAATTATTGAGACCACCTTACAGTTTATCAGAAATTATTTTTAAATACTCATAAAATCTCTTTCTTTTTTAAAAATATTAAAAATATTTATTTATTTTTGAGAGATGGACCTAGTATGAGTGGGGGAGGGGCAGAAAGGGAGGCACAGACTCTGAAGCAGGCTCTAGGCTCTCAGCTGTTAGCACCGAGCCAATGAAGGGGTCGAACCTATGAACTGTGAGATTATGATCTGAACCGAAGTTGGAGACTAAACTGACTGAGCCCCCCAGGAATCCCAATCTGTTTCTTTAAAACACAGCAAAAGGTATTAGATGCATATCTGAAATTTTATAATGATTTCAAATGAATGAGATTGAGTAAGTAATTAATTGTGAGTTTTTATTGACCATAGGACTCTTTATTCTGTACCCAAATTACAGAGCAAGATTTTTTAAAGCTTCACATTTATTTATGAAATGGGAAAATTTGAACCGATATATTCCTTTCAAACAGAGTCATGTTTTGAGTCCTTACATTCTTTCCTTTATTCATTAACAAATTATTTATTGAAGGTCTATTTGTTGAAGGGCCGTAAATCACTATTCAGAGATGGAGAAAGATTTAGTGAACAGAGGGTCTAGATGTTTCCAGGTGCTAATGTTTAATCATGATCTTAGAATGTTCAGGGAGTCAGGATGGAAATAATATTTGCATTTATATAATGTATTGGAAAGAAAAATGTGTTCCTTAAGAAAAAACGCTAGTCGATATTCATGCCTTTCCATATTTTAAGGTTCCTCTGTTGGCAGCTTTTCCATGTTCATCCCCCTGAGGTGATCATTTGCAATGTTGCTGAGGCATAGATTTGAATTTAAGGTGCTGCAGAACAGAAGAGCAGCAGCAAGTGAATTATGTGGTAAGTGAAGGGAGCTGGCCGCCACAGAGCACACCACAATTTGATTCTGTAATTCTCTACTTACTGTTAAGTATGAATGTAATAATTCTCGTGAAGTTATTTAGTTTCTGAATTTTGGAGTAAATTTATATGCATCGTTTCCACCTTTAAGAGAGTTTTAGGACACATCATTTTGTAAGCTGAGATTTTTTTTTTTAGTGCTTTTTGTGATTGGTTCCTTTTTGTTTTTACTTAGCATTTTTATAAAGCCTTTTTGAAAGTTTAAAGTTCTAGGAGTGGAGGGATCAGAATGGCTTTTGAAGGTTTTTTGTTTTGTTTTGTTTTTTCTTTGTTTTGTTTTTTGAGGTTGTTAATAGGTCAAAGCTGTAAAAACTTTGAGGAGTGAGCAGAGTGGGGTCACAATGGTGGTGGTGGTGGTAATGATTAGGGTAAAAGAATCTAATGGAGAAGATCTAAGAAGACCTGAATCACTGCCTTTGTCACTCATTTTACTCAGAGATATTACTTAGCAATGAAAGAATTACAACGTAAGGGGTTTTTTCTTTTGTTTCTTCTTCTTCTTCTTTGTAATATTTATTTATTTTCAAGACGGGATGTGAACGGGGGAGGGACAGAGAGAGACAGAGACACATAATCGAAAGCAGGCTCCAGGCCCTGAGCTGTTTGCACAGAGCCCAAGGCAGGGCTATAACCTACCAGCAGTGATACCATGACCCGAGCTGAAGTTGGGTGGTCAACTGACTGAGCCACCCACCACCCCTCTTTTTGTTTTTAACGCAGAAGATCATGTTTGAAATAAACAAAACGTGCAAGATATTATTCTGAGAAAAAAGGCCATCTAGTTTTTTTTAAAAGTGTTTTGGTCTGTTCAATAAGCTATAGTTGTACAAGGAAGAGGAAGTTTGAGTAGTTTTTTAAAAAAAAATGCTAGTTGTCACTCTTTGGCTTCAAACTCTTCAATTATTTTTCACTGCTGTTACAATAAAGTCCAAAGTCCCCAGTGTAGAATGAAAGGCCCTCCATGGTATAGTCCTTAGCTACTTCTGGAGACCGGTGCTTCCCAATTTATTCTTCTCAGCTCTCACGGCACGGACCTGACGAACTCCTGCAGTTTCCTATGTCACGCTGTTGCAGGGCACTGTGACTTTGCTTATTCTTTCCCTCTCCTGTCCTCCTGGAAGTGAGTCAAATGGGAAAGATTTTTGGGGCGACATGACACCTTAACAAAAAAATAGTTTAAACAAAGGGTTCTCAAACTTTACTGCTCCAGACTCTCTGAGCAAGCTAGCTTGTGGAACTACAGACTCCCTAGGCTTCCAGGGAATTTCAGATTCAGCAGGTCTGGGAGGTGAACCCCAGGAGCTGCGGGTGGATTTGATGCAGGTGCTTCATGATCGCACTTTGAAATACCCTGCCTTAAAAGATCAGCAGCCCTCAGCCAGGCAGGCAGGGGTCTGGATAGTTAAATAAAATGGCACTTCAGGCACAGGAATTTTGTGTGCTGCTTGTTAAACACAACCATTATTAAAATTAGATGTATATGAACTTGCGATTAAATAAATTCTATTAAAAGCAACAGTAATCAACAGAAAACTCATCACTTCCTAATTATTTCACCACATTTACTATTATGTATGCTTTGCTAAGCATATTTACTTCTATTGTGTCTGTGTGGTGGGGCTGCTGTGTAATTATGTGTTACTGAGTAGGTCTTCCTAATTCCATGTTCAGTGACTCCATGTTGAAATAGAGGCGAAATTGGCAAATGTGACAAATCAAGTTCTACCAAGCCAATTTACATCACATTGCTGCATAAGGAGTGAATAAAGAGTTGGTTGTACTCAGTGTGATGTTTCTGGAATTTTAGCTGGATGTAGCTAAATATGGAGCTTAAGAAATAGGTATTGTCCATATCACAGGATGATTTTTGACCTACTTTTGATATGCATGGAGTTTATTCTATTGATGATGGGAAACCATTGTGTCAGTTTAGACTGTAGCATTGCTATCATCAGATTTAATTTCAGAAAAGTGGCTCTGTGGAGGATAATTTTGAATCTGAGAAGTCCAGGAGACCATTCAGGAGGCCATATGCATTTAACAAATGATGATGAATTGGACCAATTGATTGGGGGAATATTTAGAAGTTAAACTCAGTAGTGATTTAGAGAGGTCATGAGAGGAAAGGGTCACGCATGACTGACATTTCCAACCTAGGTGACTGAGTGGGTGGTGATAACAAGCTAGTGGGACAGAGAATATAAGACTAAGAGCAAGTTTAGATGAGGAAAATGATGTTTACACTAGAGATTTGTTGTTATACATATTGATTCTCATTATAGTACTTCCCAAGCTTTTCCATGTTATGGCACCTATAGAAAATCATGATGTGGCATATGAGATAAAAGGAAGAGGCTGCTTAAGGTTAAAGGCAATCAGTTCCTGGAGGTTCTGGTCACTCCAGCTCTTGCTTTGCTTGGCTTGAAGCTGAGGAGATCAATATTGTGGCCCACATATTGGAAGTGTACTATTTGGGAAGCTTTCATGTTATTCTCATTATCTCTTGTAGCTCTAAACTCATAAGAAAGGTTAGGGAAGAGGGTTGAGGATGAATGTGTGTGTGTGTGTGCATGTGTATATTTGTGTTATGTGTGTGTATGTGCATGCATGCATGTATTTGTGTTATATAGTATTACATAAAATAATCCATATTGTAAAATGCTCACAGAGCTCAGTTAAGTTACACATTTAATATTGATGTGACCTACTGGAAGGAGACAGTTGAGAATGAGACACACATAAATTAAGACCTTAGCATTTCTTTCAAAATGAGAGCAATTGCAGTCACTCTGATTGAGGGCTCTGTCACCACCACGGTGGTCTAGCGTTCCTTTGTTATTACTGAAAAGAAGGAGAAAAATATAATTGAGAATTGAGTTCCTTTAAGCTAATTGGGAGTGCAAAAGGGAGCAAGTTAATGTCTTTTTTTCCCAGATAATCTTAATTGGCAATTATAGTAAAAAGAAAATTGAATATTTTTAGTATAAATTGAGAGAGAAGACTGCCCAAGTTCTGGCCTATTGCCAGGAGACTTCTCATGGTAAGAAATACCCAAATTTTTATTTCTTTTAAGACCTGAAAAGGTTGTTGTTTTTATTTACCATGAAGTATTGCAGCTATGATTTTATTTTCTTTGTCAGACCCATATCCTGATAAATCTATGTTTATCATCATATTACTATACTTAAACTGAGGAGGTAGCATCCCTAGAATATTTCTGTATTTATGGAAACAGTGAGATAAACAATATGATATATTGTTGGCTATATGTTTAACATGTTACGTAGAAATTAAAAATCATTTCACTCTTTAGGAGCTCCCAGTCAGAAAGCAGATTCTAGAGGAGAAGGCCAGCACACAAGAAGTGTGGTGGTAGTATAAATATGGTAGGTGTTGAGTGTGAAAGAGATATACCTTACTCACTGAGTCTGGAAAGGAATGGCGATGGGAAGGCCTAGGAGGAAATATGAGTTGGGAATGAGTCTCCTAAGCACACAAGGGCATCAGAGTACATTGTTCCTGTGGAATTGCAAGTGATGCTATATTATTAGGATTTATGAGATTGGATAGGCAAGCAAGGACCACAACATGAACACCATGAAAAATTGCTTAAAAGTTTAGACTTTATCCTGAAAACACACTGAGAGCCATTGGTGGATTTTATGAAGGGATAAATATGAATAGTTTTGAGTTTTAGAAAGATTACTTTGGTGTGAGAGTGGAGAGCAGGAAGGAGAGGGATGACAGAGCAAGCAGGGCAGGAGACCAGTTGAGAGACTTAATAATCCAGGTGAAAAGTCCTGTAAATCTGAATTAAAGCAATGGCATTGTGGGTATCGAAGAAAATACAGGTTCAGTCTGTGTCGGAAGGGGAGATTGGGGACTGATGGGTGAGAGAATGAGAGAGAAGGGGGAAACCAAGATCCGTTTGGTCTAATCTCTTGGGTGCATAGTGCTACTTTTCACTGGCAGAGATAACAAAGAGTTGAGCATACTGGGGTGCATTATATTGCCTGTGTCACTACCAGTGCCTCCATTTCTACAATGTTGCCAGTGTGCAGTCTTACGAGAAGTTCATTATTGACATATGACTGGAATGGTGAGGAGGCAAGAAAATTAATTTTGCATTTCTGATAAGAGCTGAACATTTATATGAAGAAAAGTACATAAATACTTAAGGGAACAATGTTGTTACTTCTGCATATTATTTTATTTTTATAGCTATAGCTTCTTGTGCTTAGAATGAGCAAAGAAAAAAAGGAAGTGTTGTAAAACAATGTGGTGTTCAATAAATTATGCCAATTTAATTATATGAAAAATACATGTTAAAATAAACCAATGTGCCAGAATGAGTAGGTTTCAGTTAATATGATGGAATTGGGGGAAATAAAACAATTTTTACTTGTAATTTTGAAATCTATATGCACTTTACTATTTTCATTTTCGTGATTTATTGGACATCTTTTGGCCATTCCTAGTGAGTTTTCTAAGGAGTGGAGAAATTAAATACATCACAATTTTACTGTGAAAGTTATGCATATTCAGCGAAAACAATCAGGAAAATGTATAAATGATTATAGATGTGCTTTGGCTATAATGCACACCCCAATGCAGTCAGGCCTGTGAAACATTTCTTCAGTTTGTGATCTCATTTAAAATATACACATAGAAGATCCTAGAGTGAACCCCTTGTTCATATTGGGAATCAATCAGGGAGGAGTAAAGGCAATTTGTTTGTTTCTAATCATTGCATATTTCATTTAATATTGTCAGTGTGAAAGAGTAAATATTTCTTTCCTAAAAGTGGTCATACTTACTTTGAATTTTGGACCCTGAACATTTTTCTTTTTCTTACAAACATACGAGGTTAGAAAGTAGGATATTCTTCATTAATTTTGATAAAATGTCAGAAATATTATATTTTAAAAATCAGCAGTCTGTAGTTATGACTGCCAAGGTCAATGCAAAAACATAAGGAAGATTAACAAGAAAAATCACACTAAAAACTTATACAGAAGGTCTTCTGTATAAGAGCTGTGAACACCTGAAGCCTAATGATATGTCAGCCTACTCTTATAACAAACCAGCACAGAATGCCTTTAAAGCAATGGATGTTGGTATGAAGTAATTACGGAGAAGGAAGTTGAGGTGTTAAGTTTGATACATTGTGGTCTTTTCTAGCCATTCCAATTTGCCTCCATGGTAACCGTTGCTACTTCTCCAGACTATCATCCAGCTCTCTGCATTTTCTTTTAATGAGAGATGTTCTTTGGTTGGATGAAATTTCACTTACCACTATTTAGTTGGAATTTTTTAAGTTGGATTTTTAAAAACAACAATTCACTGCTTAATTATATAAGTTGTTGATCTTCAGAGTATTGATCTACAGAGAAGTTTATGTTTAGACTTGAATTTCTGGCCTCTTTCACTTTATTAATTTTACTGGTATATTAATTCAGTTAAAAAATTCACAATAACTTTGAACACTTTAGAGAAAACAGCTACCTAATAGTCATGCCATTGGTATTATGAGTTACCAGTTCCAATTTTTGCCTTCCAAAAGCTGTGAGGACAAAGAGCCATGAAGAACATTATGTTAATTTTTCATATTAACTCACTCAGTGTTTGTTTTCTTTAATAAAATATCAATAAAGTGTTTTAAAAGTTAATTTATAATTTTTCTCTCACACTTTACCCAGATACTGAAAAATAATTCGCATGCTTTTTTTCTTTCCTTGTGGAAAGAGCCTGGCCTTTGGAGGCAGGCAAGTGGGTGTGAGTTTTGCCTTTGCCAGGTATCACCAAGGTCTCTGGTTAAGTTACTCTGTCGATGGCTTTTTTTTATTTTTTAAATTTTCTAAAATTTTATTTTTGAGAGAGAGACAGAGTGCGAGCGGGGGAGAGACAGAGAGAGACACACACACACAGAATCCAAAGCAGGTTCCAGGCTCTGAGCTGTCAGCACAGAGCCTGACTTGGGGCTCGAACTCATGAACCGTGAGATCATGACTTGAGCTGAAGTCAGACGCTTAAGTAACTGAGCCACCCAGGTGCCCCACTCTGTGTATCTATTTTCACCTTCCTCATCTTCATTGTTTTGGACCATCAAATTTGTTCCAGCAAATAATATGTGTGATAATTCCTTGCATAAAGTAAGAACTGAGCACATGTTACACAAAAGGTAGTTTTATTTAAAACAATTTTTAAATTTTATTTATTTATTTTTAGTAATCTCCACACCCAACATGGGGCTCAAACTCACAACCCTGAGATCAAGAGTCACATGACCCTTCAACGGACCCAGACTCCAGCCAGGTGCCCCTGGCTCTATTTTTGGTTTAAGAATGGAGAACAAGGTTGCGATTATCCAGGGTTCTTCAAGAATCATTGCATTACATCCTATCTTATATTTTTACTTAATTTTCTACAAATTATTTGAAACCATTTATGAATACATCACAATACTAACAAGTATTAAAAAAATTACATGGAAAATTTTAGTTCTACTTTCAAGGTCTTCCATGAATTTCAGAAAAAGCATTATGTGTCACACAGTTCAACAGGAATTAAAATATACAGTGTTGCATGCAATAATCAATTCTGAAATGATTTTTCTCTCTTAGAATATATATAAATCATGAATTTGAGTATTTTTATTACCATTATAAAGGTAAAACATGTGCTACATGATGCAAAAAAGAATTGAGAACACTCATTGCCTATGCTTATATGATTGAAAGAGAAATGACATTTAAATCTCGATCAAAGTGAAGGGAATTTCAATTCTGTACAAGTCAAGAAGAAAAGTCTTTTTCCACTGGCTCAAAAGCTCTACATAGGAAACTTAAAAAGATTCAATTTTTTTCACAGTAATTGAATGGCCATGTAATTTCATTTTTACCCTATAACTACACAAGTGAACCTTGGTTATGCGATGGAAAAAATTGAAACCATTTAAGCTTTACTTCTATCCATTTTCTCCTTCCACAGACAATTGTATAAAATGTATTTTTATGTTGCTATGGAGGAAAATGCAATATTAAATTTTTTGGAATATTAAAATTTAATCTTTATCCAATGCAATATTGTATACAAAACTTATATTCTAATTCTATTAATTTAATTAAAATAGAAACCACTTTATGTAGAATATATAACAAAATTCTCAAGGGGGTTAGACAGTAGAGGAGAAAAAGCCCATTAGGTAAATAATGTTTGTTAGTAAAAAATACTTTAGGTGACTTAAGAGAGGAAATAAATATATTGATGACTATTCTTGCATGTCTTATAATGATTAGGGTATCTCGTACTGCACTCTTGATCTCTGCAAAAATCCATCTGCTCCACTTTTTTTCTTTTTTAAATGGAGACACCATCCATTTGTTCACTTAAATCAGATCTGTGTTTTCTTAACCCCCTTCTCTGACCTCTCTCATCCTATCAGTCAAGGTTGTTACTTGTCCTACCAAAGCTTTTTCCAGCCCTATTCATTCTCTCTATTTCCACTGCCACTGCCCTACTTCAGTTCCACTTTTTGGCTATTATGAATAATGTTGTTATGAACATTCATGCTCACATTTTTGCATGAATATGTCCTCATTTCTTTTCGGTATATGCGTAAGAGTAGACTCGCTTTGTCATATGGTAACTACATGTTGAACATTTTAAGAAACTCTCAGACTATTTTATACTAAAAAGATTGCACCATTTTACATTTCCACCAGTAAAGTATGGGTATTCCAGTTTTTCTACATCCTCACTAACACTTGTTACTGTTTATAATAGCTATCCTCACAGGTGTGGAATGGCAGCTCTTTATAATTTTGATAATGTTGAGCATCATTTCATGTGGTTATTGGATACTTGTATATCTTCTTTGGAGAAATGCTAAGTAGGGCTTAATTCTTAAGTGTGAGTGTTCACCCAAGGATCGGTAGGTATAGAGAAAAGCCTAATCCACAAGAATTGAGATAAAAACATCGAAAAAATGACTCCAGGAAGAAAGTATTAATAATTCAGGAGAAAGAGACAAGCAAAGAAAACTCATTTTGATAAGCAACCTCAGAGACATGTGAGCTGCAAAAGAGGATGCTCTGTAAAAGAAAAGTTGAGCAGCAAAGACTGTTTTGGGTGTGCAGCCCTGTAGCCTCAGCTGGGAGAGGAGAGCTCTGAGACATGCAGCGGGGTATGGGAGAGACTCAGAACCTCCTTGCTGCTGGAGTGGACCAAAAACATGTGCTTTCTAAGTAGTGTGTGTGTTAGTGTATAGTTAGCTCATTAAATCCTGTTTGTGATTAGCTAATCCTGGAGACCGAGATGACAGCAGGGAATCACTGTATTTTGGGATTTTTCCTTTGCAGGATGTGGTTATAATTTTCTATCCTTGAAATATAGACATACATTCTATGTTAATGTTAAGTGGTCAGGTAATTTTTCCATAAAATGTAAAATTTATGAAAGTGAATTTTGTACTGATCTGCACATTAAGTGACTGAACAATGAAAAGAAGAATCAGCTTATATAATAGCCCAGTGGAGAGGGACTGGTGAAGAATTAGCCTTTTATAGCTGGTCAGCCTTTTACAGAAGGGTCAGAGCCTCACCCAGGGATTGGGCTGCTGTGGGATATTAACTTGTTTGATCGTACGATGCTTAAATACCAAATAGAGTTAATGGAGTGTTTGTACTTGCTGTTTGCAGATTTACTTTCTGTGCTCCCATTCACTAATTTGTCTTAGTCACCCAGCTCGCAGTAGCAGGACTACGATTAGAACCTAGGGAGTCTGATTTCAGTTCCTATGCTCTTGGTACTCTGCTGCTTATTTTTGAGGAAAAGTAACAGAACAATGAAAAATGGCAGCCATATGGGGGCTTTGTCTTGGCTACAGAGTGTCCATTTACCATCATCCTTTGCTAACATACCTATCCTGTGGAAGAATACCTACCCTAAAGCTAGCAGCACAGATTAGAAGAAAGGACAATTAATTCTTCTCTGTGTTTTTTTCTTTTTATTCCCTACACACAATTAATAGGCCTTTTCTCCTTTTTACTGTCTAGTTGTATTGAGTGGACTTGGGACAAATGAAAGGGAGCTCTGTAAAGTAAATAAGTTAGCTCAGAACCAATTTCCCAACACTATGATAATGACTTCACGCTCCTCAGAATCAGAGATATCTGTTGCCAGGGAGGGTTTTTATAGCTCTCAAAGAACTAATAAGAGAAAAAAAATACTTGACTTTGGTGTGTAAAATTAATACTAATGATAGTTATCAATAAAAATAATGAAAACTGGGTATCATCTGTGGATAATTACCTTATGTGTAACAACAAGGATGATTATCATTAATATCTGTCAAATTATTCCTGTAGGTGTTATTTGATTACAACACTGCATTATGTTCAGATATACCCTGGTTCTTTGGTTTGATGTCTGAAATCTTAAACTTGAATGTCCCATTCTTTCATCATCATCTCCTTTCCTACTAGGCTAGAACTTTCCTAAAGTAAGTTCTAGATCGAACTTACTTTAATTCCTTGAGCCTGAGTTTGTCCATCAGTGAAATAAACTCTGTTACAAAGGGTTGATGTGAGGACTAGATGACATGTAGGCAAGGTGCTTGGTAGAGGCAGGCTCATTGCTGACCCTGTATAAACATTTCCTTCTCCATTTTTCCTGTTTAGGTCTTCAGATTCTTCACCTTTCAAGTTTATTTCAGTTACTCTATTGCCTTTATGCTTAAGCTCCTCATCTCCTTGTCCTTCTTACAAATTACTTCATATTTCATGTAATCGGACTTCTCTGCTCCTATGCCTGAGTGCTCAGTACAGCAAAGAAAATTACATGTTGATGGATTGGTCCCCCTACAAGTTCCTTTTCTGTATTATTTGAACTCCAGTACCCTTTCTCTATCCTTGTACTTCCTTTTTTTGGTATCTTTCATTTGCTCTTACTTATTATTTCAAAAGTGTGTGTCCTTTTGAAATCCTCAATCTAAGATTCACACCTTATTATTCTGCTATGGTTTGAATGTGTCCCTCCTTCCCCAGATTGTTATGTTGAAATCCTAACCCCCAAAGATTATGGTATTTGAAGCTGAGCGTTTGGAAGGTGCTTGGGTCACAAGGGCAGAGCTGAATTCTAGATAGTTTGTCTTTTGTGCCCTGATTATCTACATATTTTTTAGAATGACCCCTAAGTAACACCAAGATTTGCTTTCTCACCTTATAAAGAAGGATAATAGATTTAAGTAAGTTTGTTTTAGTCTTCTCCCAATGTAATTTATTCATAATGTTGTGATTACCAAATTTGAGATAAAAGAAAGACTGATAAATCAAAAGAAAAGTGGTCTTTTAAATTTAATTATGTATAAATAAAAAGATTAATATGTATACACACTTCAATGATCGTGTGGTTTTCAAGTTAAAGGAAGCATACTCATGTTTATACATAAATACTGGAACAATATCTATCCATAAAATGATTTTCTTTCTAGGTTTTATCAGTCTGGAATAATCACAGTACTTTCTAATATAAATCAAAAGTCCTAACAGTTTTTCAAAGGTTGGCACTGTTCATAATATATTCTTATTCCCAGGGTAATCTTTGACTACATCCTTATAAATTAAGTGTGTATTGTAATTTGAGAGAGGATTCTACTGTTCCATTCTGCTAGTGCTGATTAACATAATGCATTAGCCAGAGCTGTTGGTTTTATTATCATGGCAAGGATAAATTGACTACATTTTAAAACCTGCCCTGATGAGAAAACTTTAAAGGTATATAGCCAAGGATGTTTTCTAGTCCGACTTGCCTATAATGCAATGTTGGCAAAACTATAAAGCTGCTATAGGGACTGGAACCAATGCCTGGAGGAGGCCTTTTTGAGCACCTCCAGATACACTTCAAATATAGTTGCCTTCAGCAATGAGAGAACAGTGTTTGGTTACTGTATACTTAGTATCAGGACAGATCAAAGGTTTCTCTGGTTTGAAACCCACAGCTTTAACTGAGAAAAAAGTGTTCCTTGGCCTTGTACTTTCCATTTGAAAAATGTCTGGCTACCCCTTTAGTGATTATGGGACTCTCTTTACAGTCACATTCATTAAAGAATACTGCAGTCTTGTCTGTTAGCTAGAAACTACATCAGTTCTGATAGCCTACAGTCTTCTGGAAAAAGTGAAGGGAAACAAGGTATTCTGAAATGCCAGCCCACCAGACTCACCGAAGATCTTCTACTGTCTAGGTTGCTCCTTTGAGCCCCAATGACAATTAAATCTACTCTTTCAAGATCACTTAAGTTGTCTCCATTGACACTTGTAACAGCTCTCCTGAGTGAGACTCAGTATCTCAGCTTCCAAGATAGCTATCACCCTACACTATATAGACATAGCTAAATATTGCCTAAGTAATATTCTCAGAATTGTTATCAGCATAAGGGAAATGAAAAATATTTTTAACTGAATGGAATGGGAGTACTGCATGTCAGCATTTGCAGGGTAATGTTAAAATGGGGCTTAGAAGGGGATGCCTGGGTGGCTCAGTTGGTTAAGCATCCAAACCTTGATTTTGGCTCAGGTTATGATTTCACAGTCTTGAGATTGAAGCCGGCATCTGGTTCTGTGTTGGGCATGGAGGCTGCTTAAGATTCTCTCTCTCTCTCTCTCTCTATGCCCCTCCCCTGCTTTCTCTCACGCTCTCTCTCTCTTGCTGTGTCAAAAAAAAATAATAAAAGATAAAAGTGCTTAGAGGAAAATTTAGAACCTCAACTGCATTTACTAAAAAAAAGGCAGAAAGATAGGTGTTGTCAAGAATCTAGAAAAGAACAGAGTAAACAACAAAGAAGTAAAGCAAAATAAAGATATAAGTAGAAAAACTTGTGTAGAAATATTAGAAATAATAAGTTAAACCAAAAGAGTTATTGGAAAAATAATTGTGTATAAATCCTCAGCAGGAATGATCAAAGAATGAGAAGTCCTGAGTAAATAATAGCTGTGCCGCAAAAAGGCAACATGACCTGAAATGTATTAAGATTTTTAAAAAATCTTAGAAGTCTATGAATGATTTTATGCCCATGCATGTCAGAACTTGGATGAAATAGATAATTTTGTAATAAACGTAAATGAAGAAACCAGAATTTTGAACAAAAAATAGAAATCCAGCTAAATTAATACAAGTCAAATAAATTGAATTGGTATTCAAAATCTTACTCAGAAAAAGACACTCTACTTAGATGGTCTTCAAGATACATTTTATCAAACTTTCCAGAAAAGGATATTTCTTTTTTATATATGCACAAATATTTTAATGGAGATATAATTGGCATATAACATTGTATAAGTTTAAGGTATATAATTTGTTGATTGATATACATATATTGCAATGTGATTACCATTGTATTATTAACTAATGCTTCTATTACGTCATATAATTATCATTTCTTTTATGTGGTGAAAACAATATCTAGTCTCTTAGCAATTTTCAAGAATATAATACTGTATTGTCAATAATAATCACATTGCTATGTAATCCCCAGAATTTATTTGTCTTCTAACTGCAAGTTTAAAAAAGATATTTGTAGGGGCGCCTGGGTGGCTTAGTCGGTTGAGTGTCCAACTTTCGCTTAGGTCATGACCTCGGGGTTCGTGGGTTCGAGCCCCGCGTCGGGCTCTGTGCTGACTGCCAGCTCAGAGCCTGGAGCCTGTTTCAGAGTCTGTGTCTCCCTCTCTCTCTGACCCTCCCCTGCTCACGCTGTCTCTCTCTCTCTCTCCCTCCTAGAAATAAATAAAAATAGTTAAAAAAAAGATATTTGTAGTATTTTCAGTATGAATATGCATACAAATTTAGATGTATATATTTCTTCAGGGTATAGAAACAGAAAAAAAGCTTTTCAAGTCATTTTATGAAGTTACTGTTACTTTGGTACAAAAACAGAGCAGCTATAGTGCAAGCAAATAAAATTGTTGACCAATTTCTTTTATGAACTGAAATAGATTCTAAGTTATAAATTCACAAATCAAATTCAGTATTATTTAAAAGCAAATATACCTCAAACTAATAATACATACCAAAATGCAAGAAATTATCAGTATTAATAGATTGAAGAAGGTGAGGGATCACTTCTGTACATGCAGAAAAGGAATTGATAAATATACCATTCATCAAGAGAAGAACCAATAGCAAATTAACAGTGAAAAGGAACTTTATTAAACTGAAAAAATATACCTAACATTTTTTTATATTGAACATACCAATGGTGAAGCGGTATAAGCATTCTCAGTAAATACCTACAAGGAAAATTCTAAAGAATCTGTTAGAACTATAAGTTTAGCAATTTCCTCAAGACAGCATAAAAAATCAGTATCCCTATTCCTATCCACCAACAGTTGCTCCCTCTCTCTCTGCCCCTCCCTTTTCTCCCCCCCCCCAAGCAAACAAACAAACAAACAATAATAGGTAATCTTAGAGATAATTAGAGTCAGGATCTTTCTCTACTGATTATCAGGATATTTGAAATTATAGAAATTAAGATTGTTGCAAGAGTGGTCATAAAAATCAATTAATGAGAGACAAGAATCAGTATTATGCATAAATATGTATAAATATAAATGTTGACAGATGGATATAATGGCATAAATGGAACTATAGATAAATGGAAAGAAAACCATCTAATTATTTGATATCTGGATAATTGATCACCAATGTTTTGTTTTCATTTTGTTTTTAATTTATTTAATGTTTGTTTATTTTTGAGAGAGAGAGAGAACTGGGGAGGGGCAGAGAGAGAGAGGGAGACACAGAATCCAAAGAAGGCTCCAGGCTCTGAGTTGTCTGCACAGAGCCCGACATGGGGCTTGAATTCATTAACTGTGAGATCATGACCTGAGCTGAAGTCAGACACTTAACCGACTGAGCCGCTCAGGTGCCTTACCAATTTTTTTTTTTTAATGACACAATTATCTGAAGCTATAACAAAGGAATTTTCCACGTGGGTAAAGATCTCAATGTGTATATTTTTTCTTCAAAATTAAAAAAAAATTCAGTAAATATCTTTGTGTCATTAAATTCTGGAGAATGGTTACCTCTGAGATAGATGAATATAAAAATTTATGTGGAGAAACATAAAGATCACTTCAGTTCATACTGTTGTATTTTTAAAAACATTTTAAGCTGATATAATATCTAACATCAAATTATAAATAAAACTATTATAACTTTTCCATTATGTTATATACCTTTTCATCTGTATGTTTGAAACACATAAAACAACAAAATAAAGACTGGATCAATCAGGGATTGCTTCCTGAGTATGGAGAATAATTTTACTGGTTCTACAATTATATAATTTTTTTAATCAATGAGGTAGAGTTAAGGCTAAAGGTGAACAAATGTGTGGAAACTGTAGCTTTAAAATAGTCAACTTGGTTTTTTTTTCAGTTTATTTTTTATTTAATTTTATATTCATTTTTGAGAGATGGAGAGAGACACAGCATGAGTGGGGGAGGGGCAGAGTGAAGGGGACACAGAATTTGAAGCAGGCTCCAGGCTCTGAGCTGTCAGCACAGAGTCCCAATGGGGCTCAAACCTGCAGAACAGGAGATCATGACCTGAGCTGAAGTCAGTCGCTTAGCCTGATGAACCACCCAGACACCCCATTTACTTATTTTGAGAGAGAGAGAGAGCATGTGCACACGTGTGAGCAGGGGGAGGGGCAGCGAGAAAGGGAGAGAGAGAGAATCCCAGGCAAGCTCCCTGCTGTATGTGGAGCCCAGTGTGCAACCAGAGCCATGTGTGGGGTTCTGTCCCACAAACTAGGAGACCATGACCCAAGCTGAAACCAAGAGCTGGACACTCGACTGACTGAGTCACCCAGGTGCCCTCAGTATGTTTTTTTTTTTAATAGAACAGTTAGGTATGTGTTGTATATTTAGCAGCTTTAAAGAAATTGTTGCATTGCTGTTATTGTCTTTGTTATCTATGTTATATGTCTAAAACATAACCTTTTTATTATATATTGAAAAGACGCAAGATAAACTGAATATAAGAAAATGGTAAATGTTTTGAGGGAAACTGTAGTAGATAAAATTGAAATATAAATACTTTACAGTTCATAGCTTATAAGTTATGTAGGGTGATGTTAGTCTATGAGTTATAACTCCATGAATACATTAATATTTCTTC
The DNA here is from genome assembly GCF_003009895.1 of Hyaena hyaena. NCBI lineage: Eukaryota > Metazoa > Chordata > Mammalia > Carnivora > Hyaenidae > Hyaena > Hyaena hyaena. The sequence continues at coordinate 74,289 of NW_024082620.1, read as the reverse complement.
TGTCTTTTAACTCAGAAATTTGAGGTGAAATAATATTATGTTTAGTATAAATTATATGTGCATGACAGGAAGTTAATTTTCTTTCTCACCATTTCCTCTGAAGTGGATCATAAAATCTACCTCATGAGTTTTGTTTTTAAGATGTATTTCTCTGGATCAAAAGAATTTCATCCAAAAAATATAGATATTAGATATCTCAGATAAACACTATTCATATAGCAGTTTATTATGCATTAAATTGTGTGGATAAAAAAATATTGGTAAGGATAGGGAAACAAATCAAATTTAGGATAATAATTACTCCAAAGATGGTGATAGTTATTGTAGCACTTTTGTGTCTTCAAATTGAAGGTGCTAGAAAAAAATATACACAAATATATATATTTCAGAATGTATGTACTTTGTAGATGCAGCAAAACATTGTGAAGACATTTCTCTTTCCATTGGCTCAGTGCCCAGTGTACTTTATATGTTTTTGTCAGTTTATTTTTCACCTTTTGTGTAAACAACTTTATTTGACTTGTCACATACAAAATATATTGTAGTTTGTATTTGTTTTCTATTGCTGCATAACAAATGACCATATGTGTAGTGGCTTAAAAAAACACACATTTACTAGCATATGATTTCTGTGGGTCAGGAATCCAGCATGATTTCACTGGGTGCTGTGCTCCAGGTCCCACAAGGCTGAAGCCAAGGAATTGGTGGAATGGGTTCTACCTGGAACTCAGGGTCATCTTCCAGGGTCATTCAGGTTATTGACGATTCAGTTCAGTGCAGTTTGTAGGACTAATGGCAATTGGTCTTCTCAAGGCCAGCAGGAGAGTTCTGACTTCTGTCTTCTAAAATGAAGTTTTATGTAGCCTAATCAAATGACTGACATTCTATCATGTTTACAAGTTCTATCCACACTCAAGCAATAGGAATAATGTAAGTGTATACAACAGGCAGGGATCTTTGGGGACAATCTTAGGATTCTGACTATACAGCATGTTTTATGTTCTGATCCTTATTTTAATTAATGTAAAAACAAAACCAAAAACACTAAGAATCTTGTTTCTGCTCCCTTTGGGTTATTGGTCCTGAGCAATTAAAATGACTATTTTCTGATAACTTGCATGGCTAATGGTGGTGGCATTTCTGATCTCTAAGTTAAATTTGGAGAAACAGATAGTTATAGATTGACTCATGTTGCTTAGGGATGGTGAAATAGTTTCTGCAGTTAGTAATTCATAAAATGCTGTGAACCTCGTCTGTCAATAATTGCTTGATAGGGACTAGCATATATTGAAATAAGTAAAATTTGAACTTTTAAATAAAATTGTTAGTGATTATATTTGAAGAGCAAAATTAGTGGATAAAATAGACTGTTGTCTTGGAGATATTTTTAAAATGAACTCTAAAATTGTATGGAGTATTATAGTGAGACACTTAGGGGAAATTTTTATTTTTAGACTAGATGCCACAAAAATTATATGGTCCTTTTGCCGCCTTCTTAAGAGATGATAATCTTTGCCTTGTTTTACAAAATAATGAATGTGAAATGGATTAGTTGTGGGAATATAATACCTGTGTGTCATTTTTCTCTTCCTTCTTTGAAGAGCAGATAATTGAGTTTCATTTTCTAAATTAGAATTATTTTGACTAATGATGAAGTTGGTTGAGATTACAAAATAGAAATGGGTACATCAAGATTCTATAGTGTGTATTGTTAGCCAGTTTCAGGACCTGGTAAATTAGTGGGGAGATACTTCAAAGAAAAGATAATTTAAAAATTGAGGTCTGTATGAAGCATATGTGGGCCCTTCAGACATAGTCCTATAATAGGATACAAGTACTGTCTAAAGAAATGGACTAAAGAAAGGAAAAAAGTTTAGACTTAAAGAAGTTTTAGACTTAGGGGCATCTGGGTGGCTCAGTCAGTTAAGTGTCTGATTTCAGCTCAGGTCATGATCTCACGGTTCGTGGTTTTGAGCCCCACATCAGGCTCTGTGCTGACAGCCAGCTCAGAGCCTGGAGTCTGCTTCAGATTCTGTGTCTCCCTCTCTCTCTGACCCTCCCCTTCTCACACTGTCTCTCTCTCTCTCTCTCTCTCTCTCTCAGAAATAAATAAAACATTAAAAAAAGGTTAAAAAAAGTGTTAGACTTAAACCTGGGAATCCAGGTACCAACTCTTATCAGTCTGGGTAGATTATAACTTATGTCACATTATTGTACCCATACAATGCTACAAATGTAAAATATTCACATGTCCAACCTGTCTGCTCTCCTTCTCATTCTCAGGAGGGATTAAAAGAGTTCAGATAAGAAATTCTAGATATAGTTGTACTGTCCTTTAATATCTGCTTTTGTGGTTAGTCCTAGCAGGTTTCTATTGTAAGATTGATGAATAACAATTCCCAAGTGCTATTAAAAATAGCATAAAGAAATTTAAGGTTTGCAGAGCTAGTTTTCTGTAATCTTCCAAATTATATTTCTATTAGAGAAAATTTAAGCACACGGAAATTATGTGGTGTTTTACCATTTGAAGCAGTTATAATTGATTGTTTTTTAATTTTAACTAAAAAACATTAATTACCTAATGCAGATCCTTTTGTGTTTAATGGCCTTTACTTTAAAGCGAATTGTCATTTTGATCTGAATGCGTATTTTTAACCAGGATTCATAGTTAAACTGATATGATTTTTTTTAGATTTACCTCACTCTCAAATTTTGTAGCTTAAATATTGTAAGCAAGAGAACATCCTTTGTCAATGGTGACACACAAAAGGGATAGTATATGAAGGGATAATGGATAATTCTACCTCAATAAATTCTTGAGAGTTTGAGAAATGCTTACATCCTAATGCAATTGGAAAATATTGAGATTCCTACTTATAACGCTTTTTATTAATGATGCTATATATTTAGAGTGTGGTCCAGTTTTTTCTTTCACAAAGATTTAGATATTGGATGATATATGATGGCTATATATGTTTTCACTTTTCATTGCATAGAATCTGAATCAGAACATTGGTATATTATTATAGTTCTTTTTGGTACATAAATACAGTTAAATATTTTAGTTAATAGGTAATACAAAGCCAACTATAAACTATTTAAAACATCTTGGTGAAAATAGATTATAAAAAAATCATATCACTCTTACACTATGTTGGAATAACATTTAAACCATTTACCAGAAGTACACTAGGTAGTATTTATAGACTTCAACCAAGTATAAGTAAATAGGTTTAATTTTATAACAATGAGACTTGGTAAAGGTATCACATATTTCCAGAAATTGGAAAAAAAATGCCTTAAGTTAAACCAAATTCTTTTGAAATACGCCATGTCAACAGGGAGTCAGGGAATTAATGTTTGAAATAAAATAAACATATTAAAATGTGCAAAGCTGAGTTTCAATAAAAATTAGAAATAAAGAGAATGAAAATACAACAAAGCAATTACCTTCCTGCATATTGAATAATGTCTTCAGCAACCAAAACTAATTGGTTTAAGTAACAAATGAGCTAATAAGTAGTTTAAAGATAGAATATGGAAATGCAGATAATTGCTTGTGTTCCTTTGAAGTCATGAGTGGTATTCTTTTTCATGTTTTTCGTTTCCAAAAGGAAATATGCAAGCTATTTATGTCTGATGAATTAATCTGAACCCAAAATTAATCGAGCCCCCCCCTTCTTAGTATATTCAGTTGTTAAGTGTAAATGACTGGAGTCAATTTTTCAAATGGATCTAAAATGGAGAAAGTGGAGGAGTATTAATGATAGTGCAGTTGACTTTGATTGGGGCATAAGTTCAGAAGAAGAATAGCAAGGCCCTGAATTAAGTACTATAAATAGAATGTTTATATTAGCAAGCTATAATCATTCTGAAACATATGAACTCAAGCAAAGTATCTACAAGTTAAGATGTAGTCAACTTTAAAATAGCACATTTCTAATGCCTTCATTCTGTCTTTCACTGCCAGCTCTGATAATTTGACACTGCTTTACCCACCAAAACAACTTCATCTCCAATCTTCCTATCTTTATTTATATTATACTGGAACATCAATTGACAAGATACTTTCCAATAAATTTTGTTAGAAATTTTATCATAAAGAGTAGATATATTTCTTTTCTTTTCTTTTCTTTTTTTTTTTTTTAATATTTTTTATTTCTAGGAGAGAGAGAGAGATAGCGTGAGCAGGGGAGGGTCAGAGAGAAAGGGAGACACAGACCAAAATTGGCTCCAGGCTCTGAGCTGGCAGTCAGCACAGAGCCCGACGCGGGGCTCAAACCCACGAACCACGAGATCATGACCTAAGCGAAAGTCAGACGCTTAACCCACTAAGCCACCCAGGTGCCCCAAGAGTAGATTTATTTCTGAATATGCCACTCATCTGCTCTGAGATGTTCAGGGAGATTCTCTTTGGTGAGATGATATTTGAACTGAGAACTTTGTAAAAATTAGCCAGTTCTAAAAAGATCAGAAGGGAATAGTTATAAGTTCAGAAGGAAGAGAAAATGCAAAGATAAGCGTGATCTTAGAGTGTTAAAGGAACAGAAGAAGATCTGCATTACTGGTATTATAATGAAATTTGGAGAGTCCAGGATGAGATAGAGAAAGGGGAGGCAGAGGCCAGATTATGTTGGCTTTTGTGCATGATAGTTGAATTCTGAATTTTATTCCTTGGGTAATGAGAAAGGCAGTCATTAAAAAGTTAATATATGTGTGTATATATGTGTATATCACACACACGTATATAGATATAGATATATATATAGTGAAATATACCATGCACACCACAGAGTGTGTATCTGTAACTTAGCCTAAAAAATAGAATGCTATCTATATTACTAAATGATACTGAAGCCTACTTATTCCCTTCCCTACAAGGTTTCCCTCCCTGCTCTCCACAGCCTGAATTTTTTGGTTTGTGTCTCCAAGACACTCTTTCTAGTTGTTTCTTACGCTGCAAATCGTGGTTTAGTTTTCCCTCTTTTGAGCTATAAATGTTGAATTCATACTGTATATATTTTGCTGTGACTTGCTTTTTTGGCTCAACATTATATATTTGTATTTCATTTGTTTTCCCTGCTGGATAGTATTTCATTGTATTATAACACCACAATTTATTTATCCATTAAATTATTATTGATATTTGATTTATTCCCCCCTTTTCCTTGCTCTGAAGAAAAATGAATAAACTATGCTCTGAATAAACTTGCACTTGTATCCTGAGGCACATGTGTAAGAGTTTCTCTAAAGAGTTATTGGATGTAGGACATGGGCATCTCTAATGTTAGGAGGAAATACCAAATTGTTTTCCCAAGTGATTATATCAGTTTACATATGTACCAGTAGGGGATGAGAGTCCCATTTCTCCATATTCTCTCCAGTACCTGGTATTGTAAAATTTTACTCTTTAAAGCCAATGAAACTAATCCAATGAAGTAAAATATTAACTCCTATGGTTTTACACTGAATTTCTCTGAATGTCAATAAGGTCAAGCATATTTAAATGTTTTAATGTTTCCTTTTTTGAAGTCTTTTTGCGGATTCATTTTCTTTTTCTTATTAATTTACAAATGTGTGTAATTTTAAGACTTATTTTACATATGATCCTTTTTAGTTTCATGTGTTGCTGATATCTTCCCCTTGGTGGCTTTTAATTCTGTCAATAATGTCTTTTGGTGAACATAAATTCTTAATTTTAATGCATTCTATTTATGACCCATTTCTTTCATAATTAATGCTCTTATAATCTTATTTATAAAAAGACTTTTAATACCCCAAGTCATTAAATTTATTTTACTTTATTATTTTCTAAAAGCTTTATTAAACACTTTAAACATATTTACAGTTACTATGAATCCATTTTAGTGTTTGATATGAGGTCATCTTTCTTTTTTTTCTCCTATAGACCTACAATTGTAAGTGACTTTGATTAACTCTTACTCATAATTGATTATGTGTTCAATGATAATATCTAATTGGAAAAAAACTTGTCCCTTAATCACTGCAGTGTTTTCTATGTTTGTTGTAAATCAGGGGTCCAAGCATATATTAATTGTCAATCCTTGCAGATAATCTTTCTTTTTTTCTCTTTATTTTTTTTAGCCTTTACTTTTCTGCATTTTTATTTCAATATATTAGGTGTGTTTCCTGTTTTCTTCTGGTGGTAGCCTTCGTATGCATTTTCTGAAATTCAGAAATGGTTTATTACATCAGTTCTGGACAACTCTTCATCATTATCGCTTTACATATTAATTTTCTCTCATTCTGTCTGTTATTTCCTTCTTGACCTCTAGTGATGTGTAGTCTCATTTGATCTACCATATTTTCTAATCTGTTTTCAAATTTTTCATCATTTTTCTCTAGGTGAATTTATTCAAATTTATATTCCAATTTATTAGTTTTCTTTCCAAATATGACTAATCTGGTTAATTCAATTATTGAGTTTCTAATATCTATTATTTAAAAGTGTTCCAGATATATATATATATCTAGTTATTTTCCTAATGTGCCTAATATATTGATAATCTTTTACTTATTTCTATTATATTTCAACTCCTTATTTTTATTTCTTTAAGCATATTAAGTATAATTATTTTGTATTATTTTCTCATAATTCCATTTTATGTACAGTAATTGTGAGCCTTATTTTGTACTATATGGCCCTTTCTCTTATTCATGATTTATTATTTCCTTGTGAATTTAGTAATTTTTTTATTATGAGTTTATGTGGTATGAAGAATAATGGCCTTTAAAGATGTATGTCCTAGTCCCTGAGACCTGTGGATATGTTTCTTTGCATGGGAGAGGCATATTGCAAATGGGATTAACATTATGGACCTTAAAATGGAGAGATATATATTGGTATATTTGAGTGGACCAAGGCAAATCACATGATATTCATCAATTGAAGAGAAGGGAAGGGGGATGAAATGTGAGAAGGGAGAGACCCACCAGGACTGGCTTTGAGTATGAAGGGAACCATGAACCAAGGAATGCCAGCAGCCTCTAGAAGCTGGGAAGGGACATCAGCTGACAGCAGAAAGAAATTTAGTTCTTGATGTGAAAAGGATAATTACTATCCTGATTTTGCATTTGTATTTACTTTGGTTTTTAAAAATATATATATATATTTAAATTTTTAAAAATGTTTTATTTATTTTTGAGAGAGAGAGACACAACATGAGCAGGGGAGGGTCAGAAAGAGAGGGAGTCACAGAATCCGAAGACAGACTTCAGGCTCTGAGCTAGCTGTCAGCACTGAGTCTGATGCAGGGCTCAAACTGAAGAACCATGAGATCATGACCCGAGCTGAAGTCGGACGCTTAACCGACTGAGCCACCCAGGTGCCCCAAAAGTATATTTATAATATATTGTGTTAAAAGTAAATTATTTGGTTTTAGTTACATTTGTTTAAGTTACATAAGTTTTAAAAAAAGTATATGAGACTTCCAGTTTCTGGTCTCACTTAGAACTCATCACTTCCATCCTTACAACATGAAAAACACTGAACAAACTGGAAAACAACAACTCTTCATAGGTCTATCAGAAATTGAAGATAAGTGGAAAATTTCTGCCCAAATGGAGACAGGTGAATTCAGAGAATCAGCTTATGGGGGTAGAAACCACAAGACCCAGTGACTAGTAGGAAAACATAAACAATAATTAGTGAATTGCTGGAGACTGAACCCAGCCAACTCCCTTGGAGCTAACAAGTGAGTATAATAAGTGATTACAGAGACGTTATAGTATAAAAGTTGTTAATATATGTCAGCTGCTCTTGTATATACCAGCCATGAACAATGTGAATTTGAAATTAAAAAGAGAATACTACTTATAATAGCATCAAAAATTGAAATTTTTAGATATAAATCTAACAAAATATATATTTAAAAAACTTCAAAACTCTGATGAAAGCAGTTGAAGATCTAAATAAATAAAGAGGAATTCCATTTTCATGGTTAGAAAGACTCCATATTGTTAAGGTATCAGTTAATCTCAACTTGATCAATAGATTCAATGAAATGCCGATCAAAATCTCAGCAAGTTATTTTGTGGATATTAGAAACTGATACTAAAGTTTGTATATAGGAGCAAAAGAACAATGATAGCTAGCACAATAATGAAGAACAAAGTTGAAGGACTGACAAGGCATAATTTTAAGATTTCATGTAAAGCCAAAATGAAGACCATGTAGCATGAAGGAATACACAGATCAATGGGACAGAGTAGAGAGCCCAAAAATAGAGTTGCACAATTATAATGAACAGATCTTAGACAAAGGAACAAGAGCAATGTAATGGAGAAAGGATAATCTTCATAATATAATGCTGGAACAAATGATATCTACTTGCAAAAAAAAAAAAAAGAAAGAAAAGAGAATCTAGACACAGGCCTCACACCTTTCATAAAAAATTAACTCAAACTGGGTCATAAATTTCAATATAACACACAAAGCTTACAAAACTTATAGAAAATAATGGGAAAATCTAGGTGACTGTGTGTTTAGTGGTAATCTTTAGGTACAACACAGAAAGCAAGATCCATGAAAGACAAACTTATGTTGGACTTCATTAAAATGAAACATTTCTTTTTTTAAAAATTTATTTAAATTAAAGCCAGTTAGCATACAGCCTACTATTGGTTCCAGGAATAGAACCTAGTGTTGATCATTTCTATATAACATCCCAACAAGTGCTCTCCTTAAATGCCCGTCATCCATTTAACCCATCCTCCCACCCACCTCCCCTCCAGCAACCCTCAGTTTGTTCTTTGTATTTAAGAGTCTCTTATCATTTCTCTCCTTCTCTGTATTTATATTATTTTTCTTCCCTTTCCCCGATGTTCATCTGTTTTAAATTCTACATGAGTGAAATCATATGATATCTTTGACTCACTTATTTCATTTACCATAATCTCTAGTTCTATACATGTTGTTGCAAATGGTAAGATTTCATTCTTTTTGACTGCTAAATAATTCCATTGTGTGTGTGTGTGTGTGTGTGTGTGTGTGTGTGTATTTCAACTCATTTGGATACACACAGACACACACACCTCATCTTCTTTATCCATTCATCAGTTGATGGACATTTGGGCTCTTTACATAATTTGGCTATTGTTGATAGTGCTGCAATAAACATTGGGTGCATGTGGCCCTTTGAATCAGCATTTTTGTATCCTTTGGATAAATACCTAGTAATGTAATTGCTGGGTTGTAGGGTAGTTCCATTTTTAAGTTTTTGAGGAAACTCCATCCTATTTTCCAGAGTTGCTGTACCAATCTGCATAAAAAAATTAAACACTTCTGCTCTGCAAAACATAATGTTAAGGAAGGAAAAGACAAATCACACACTTGGGGAAAATATTTGCAAAACACCTATCTGTTAAAGGGCTTGTATTCAAGTGTAAAAAGAACTCTTAAAACTCAATGGCAAGATAACAAATAACTCGATTTAAAAGCAGTTTGCTAAAAATCTGAACCTCACTGAAGAATGATACATAATGATAGCAAAGAAGCAAATGAAAAGATGTTCAACATTATCTGTCATTAGAGAATTGCACATGGAAAAAAACCCCACTAAGATAACATTATACACCTACTGTGGAGGCCAAAGTCCATAAAGCTGACAGTACCAAAAAATTGGCAAGAATGTGAAACAATAGGAATTCTCATTCATTGCTGGTAAAAATGCAAAATTGTACTGCTACTTTGGAAGATAGTTTGGCAGTTTCTTACAAAGCTAAACATAGTCTTACCATATGATCCAGCAATTGCACTTCTAGGTATATATCCAAATGAGTTGAAAACTTATGTCAACGCACAAATTTGCTTGTGGAAAACTTATGGAAGTTTTATTCATAATTGTCAAAAGCTGAAAGCAACCATAATGTCCTTCAATAGATGACTGGGTAAACAAACTGGTAATCTGTGCCATGTAGTATTATTTAATAATTAATAAAAAGAAATGAGCCACAGGCCCAAGTGAAAGAAGTCAATCTGAAAAAGCTAAATCTGTATTATTCCAACCATATGACATTCTGGTAAAAGCAAACCTATAGAGACAGTAAAAAGATCTGTAGCTTCTAGCGGCTTGAGGGGAAGCCAAGAGAGAAGGAGGGAAGGAGAGAGTGATGAATAGGTGGAGCATAGGGCATTTTTGGAGTGTTGAAACCATTCTAGATAGTACTGTAATGGTGGATACGTGACATTATACATTTGTCAAAACCCACAGAATTGTACAACTCAAAAAGTCAACCTTACGTAACCTTGGACCTTAGTTAAAAACCATGTGTCAATATTGCTTCATCAATTGTAAGAAATGTATCACACTAATGAAGTTAATAATAGGAGAAACTGCACAGATGAGGGGATATGTGTGAATACGGACCAATTTGCCCAATTTTTCTCAAAATCTAAAACTCCTTTATGCAATAAAGTCTATTTTCAAAGTAAAGGAAAAAGAAGAATATTGACTATATCTTCTACAGGTATTTTTACTCAATGTTTTATAAGTGAAGGCAATTGTTTATATATTTATACATTTTATTATATGTTATATAATCCACTTATGATTAGATCAAAATTTATTAATTCTTATATCAGTGTTCTTTGGAATATTTGTAGGTTTGTTTGTTATGCTCATTGCTGCTACAAACATTCTTGTACATGTCCCTTGATCTATACTGATTGGTAGGAGTTTCTCTTATCGGTATATCTAGAGTCAACTTGCTGTAATACCATTTTTATTCTTTCACAAGCACAGTATAAAAAATACTATCATTTTAAAAATTTTTTAAAAATGTTTATTTATCTGAGAGAGAGAGCGAGAGAGCGAGCGAGCGCGCGAGCGTGCATGCAAAAGGGGGAGGGGCAGAGAGAGAAGGAGACACAGAATACAAAACAGGCTCCAGGCTCTGAACTGTCAGCACAGAGCCCAATGTGGGGCTTGAACTGATGAACTCTGAGATCATGACCTGAGCCGAAGTCGGACAACTGACTGGGCCACCCAGGTGCCCCTTCTTGTACTATCTTGTACTTCTTGTACTATCTTTAATACCTATAATGTTAGGTTTAATTTTTGCCAATCAAGTTATAAAAATTATTTTCTTTGTTATATTCCACTGTCCACTAGTGGAAATGACAATTTATGCATACATTTATCAAAATATGCTTTTTCCTCTTTTATAAAATCCATATTTATGTCTTCATTTTTAATTGGGTCATCTTTTTTAAAAATATTAATTTGTTCTTAATATGTTCTTATTATTATCTTTTCTCAGTTTTAAAAAGTATCTTTAAATTAATGATTTTTAATTTTAAAAAGTTAAATTCATATATCATTTCTCTTATAGTTAGCATTCCTTTCTGTCATGTTTAAGAAATACTTCTCTACCACGAAACCAGAGAGATATTTACTTGTCTTTTCTGCTAATAGTTCTAAAGCTTTGTTTTTGATGTACAAGTATTTGGTTCATGTGGAATTTTTTTTTTTATATATAATGTGGTAGGGATATAATTTTATCTTATTTTTTTCTTATTTAGATAGCTTTCAGTCTCAGGCATTTAATAGATACCTTATTCATCAGTAATCTGGTAGATCATCTTAGTTATATATCAGAATTCCATGTATACATATTTCTGTTTCTTGGCCCTTTATGGCATTGTTTAATTTGTCTGTGCCTAAAGTAATACTATGGTTTCTAATTTACTATAGCAGAGGACCCAAAGTCTAGCAGGATGATTCCTTCTCTTCAAAGATATTTTGCTATCTTTGGCTTTTCACATGTTCATGTAATTTAAAATTTTATCAGGTCCAATAAAAAAAAAATACCCTGTTCAGTTGCAGACTGCAATTGAATTATGGCTATAGATCAGTCTGGAGAGTATTGGCAACTTTCTATATTAAGTATTTCCATCTATGAAGACTGTATCACTTGTTTTAATTTTTTTTCATTTTTATGTTTCACCCCAGAGAACTTATAAACATCTTTCATTAGATCTATTATTTATCATTATTTGAATCTCATTGTAAATAATATTTTTATTGGTCTTTGAGATGATTCTTGCTTGTATTTAGAGATGCAATTGTTTTTTGTGTTTTGATCTTGTCTAGCCACTTTGCTAAATTCTACATATATTGTGTAGAGAAATGAAGGAAGGAGTGTGCACAGAATGGTCACTGTAGTACAGGGAACTCAGTTTTCTCAAAAGATACTTCTGGGGCTCCCGGCTGGCTCAGTCAGTGGAACACGTGACTCTTGATCTCAGGGTTGTGAATTCAAGTCCCACACTAGGAGAAGAGTTACTTAAAAATAAAATCTTGATAAAAGAAGAAAAAAGAAGATGATACTTGAGACTTTTTTTAAATTTTTTTTAAATTTTTTTTTAATGTTTTATTTATTTCTAGGAGAGAGAGAGAGAGAGAGGGACAGCGTGAGCAGGGGAGGGTCAGAGAGAGAGGGAGTCACAGACTGAAACAGGCTCCAGGCTCTGAGCTGGCAGGCAGCACAGAGCCCGACGCGGGGCTCGAACCCACGAACCGCGAGATCATGACCTAAGCGAAAGTCGGACGCCCAACCGACTAAGCCACCCAGGCGCCCCACTTCTGAGACTTTTAAAAGCATTTTTAAATTCTAAACAACAACAACAACAACAAAAAAGCACAACTGTATTAAAGTTCAAGCTATAGTAAAACACCTACAGGAAAGAAACTCTATTCTGCCACCTCATCCTATGGTAATAATGATTATTTGCAGTGTATCCTTCACAGAGCTGTTTCTCTTTCTCTCACAACTCCCTTTACGTAAAGAGGTTGTTACTAAGTAGATATAATAATTTACACATTATTTTATTTAAAATAACTATTTTGGACTTTTAAAATGTCAAATTGATGTACATTTGTATTATAATTCTAAACTGTAATCCATTCGCTCATTCAGGAGCACTCTAGTTTAAGGATCATAAGTTTTATTATGACCCCTAATATGATTCATCCTAAGTCTTAAATCATCTGCTGTAGTTTCTACTTACTCTAGAAAAAGGGAAAATGCTTTGGACAACAGCACCAATCTCCTTGTCTGAGCTGACATACTATACACAGTTCAGCACAATATTATGAATCAGTTTACTTCATGGCAAAGCCTTTTTTTTTTTTTTTTGATGCTATGTTCATACCGTAACCTTGTCAAAAATAACAGAGACTTTGACTTATCTTAATTCTAACCTCAGCCCTTACTGACCATGGCATTTGGTGCTAGTAATTCCCACTGCATTCATATCTCCTCTGATTTGCATCTGCCAGAACTAAACTGCTTCGTGGTAGTCTGTGTTTCCTCTTCAGTATTGTTTCCGCCTTTTAAAACTACATTTACCTCACTCTAGCATTTCTGTCTCCTACCGTTTTAGATTTCCTAGCTGGACTTTTCCTGTTTCAGTCTTTTTCTGTCAGTCTGGTTTGAGGATTTTGATATTGCTTTGCTTATGATAAATCTAGCCTGAGTCCACACACTTTTATTCAAGCTGACATAATTTTTAATGATTTTAAAAATAAAAAGTACTGGGGTGCGTAGGGTGGACAGTTGATTAACCTTCTGACTCTTGATTTTGGCTCAGGTCATGATTTCACTGTTTGTGAGTTTAAGCCTGGAGTCAGGCTCTGTGCTGCCAGTGAAGAGCCTGCTTGGGAGTCTCTCTTTCCCTCTCTCTCTGCCCCTCTTCCCCTGCTCACGCACATGCTCTCTTTCTCTCTCAAAATAAATAAATATAATGATAGAAAGTAAAAAATTGTATTATTTTTATTGTTTCCAAATAGCGTTGATGAATTCTTTCAAAGTGGATTTCAAATACAAAACATTAAAATATTTTAATTGTAGAATGATACTTAAATTTTTCTGCATTGAAACTCTGTGGTAGAAAAATCTTAATTTCTTCTTTTTCATAAAAGAAGAGACCTTTAAAAAAGTTACCTATGTTTATGTTTGGAAATATATGCAAATTTTTATTTCACAAGACACTAAGGTTTCCCCCCCGACCCCCTGGCAAATATCAAGAAGTGCATTGAGAAATATAGAGAAAGTTGAGTTATATATTCCTGTAAGATATTTAATTTATGTTTGTTTTAGTGATTTTTGAAAATTCTGGTTTATGAGAAACTCAAATGACTTTTTATGACTTTTCTGATTGGATAATAACCAATTAAAATCAAAAGCTAAAAGTTTAGATCGAGTTAAATGCTTTTACGGTCATAATAGCACTTCCTCAAATCTTAGAGAGCTCTACTCAGTACATTGTTTCTTTTATGAATACAACTTTAATATCACTTTACCACTCTACTTTTCTCTTCTTTTTTTTTGAAAAAAATTTTTTAAATTTTTAAAAAAATTTATTTCAGAGAGAGAGAGACAACATGAGCAAGGGAGGGTCAGAGAGAGAGGGAGACACAGAATCTGAAACTGGCTCCAGGCTCTGAGCTGTCAGCACAGAGCCGATGCTGGGCTCAAACCCACAAACTGTGAGGTCACGACCTGAGCCAAAGTTGGACGCTTAACCGACTGAGCTACCCAGGCACCCCTCCAAATGTCTTTAGGTCTCCAAATTGGAGGGAAGTAGCTCCTTGGGGGCTGTTTTTAATTTTTATTTATTTTTTGGTTAATGGAAAGGGTGGAAAGCTTCCAAGGTGAACAGAAATCTCTTAAACTTTAGACCTGAAATTGACACTATTTCACTTCTGCCTACGTTTCAATGGCCAAAAGCAAGTCATATGACCAAGTCCAATGTCAACAAGGTCGGAAAATATACTTCCATGGAGGTTTGAGATGAGGAGTAAATATTGCTGAAAATCACCTAATCTACCACACTGCCCTTTGACTATTGCTTAGTTACTACATTACTTAAAATGAATGCAATTGGTATGCTTTTATGACCAATAAAATTTAGATTTAGAAAAAATCTGACGGTATAGTCACAAAGAATAATATGATTTGATTTGCATTTCTTTGAGTCAATACTTAGAATAAATATTTCACTTTTCCTGAAATAATAATCACCAGGATTATCTCACTAAAATGTATACTATATATTTTTAACCTCAAGTTGTGTGAATTTATAGCTTGATCTGTGAGCTTTGTGCAGGGATTAAAGTTGTCATGAAAATAAGATGAAATTTGTTAATGCTTTTGTGAACATTGTGTGAAAGGAATTAGTTTTCTAATATTTTATAGGTCCCATATCTTCTTTTTTGGTCTGTAATCTCATACTAATTTGCTGCAGGTAATTACAGACTCAATCACATATTACTTATTACTTACACAGTGTAAGTTCTAAATAGTATCAATGTTGGTAGAATATTTCATAATGCAATTTCAGTGTGAATTCAATCATATAAGGCAGTGTTACTTATTCTCCCTTTGTCCAAATCCTTAAATTTATACAATATTGTATAAAAAAGAATAATGTTTCTTTCTTTTATCCATTCCCAATGATATGATACATTGAGTTCTATTTGAAAGTGGAAAATGATGGTTTTTAATAGAATTGTGCCCCAAATTCTCTATGCTCACCTTTTATTTCCTTATTTTTATTTTATTTGAGAGAGAGAGAGAGAGAAAGGGAGGGACAGAGTTTGGAGGGTGGGAGAGAGAATTTCAAGCAGGCTCCTCACCAAGCATGATGGAGCCTGATGCTCGGCGATCCCATAACCCTGGGATGATGACCTGAGCTGAAGTCAAGAGTTGGATGCTCAGTCAACTGTGCCTGCCAGCCAGGCACCCCTCTGTGCTCTCCTTTTAATTGTTGATATTTCTCATGGCTTTCTTTTGGAACTTCCCCTCATAATTTCTCACCACATTCTGTGGCTTACTTTTGATAAATATCTTTTTGTATGTTGTTGACTCTGGTACATACAGATCATATCACCTTCCCAAGTTCAAAATCTCTACTTACAAATTATTATTGATCATCCTATTTGAATATATTATAAATAGTGCAGACTCAACATGTAAAAAATTGCTTATTAAGTTTCTTGGTCAAACATGCTGTTCCCTTTTAAATTCTATTTGGTTAATGGTATTATTGCTCACATAGTCTCTTAAGCAGGAAACTATTGGTCTATCCGGAAATAAGCACTCAGGCCACATCTGAACTTTGAGAACAGAGTATTCTTTCTCCCTATTATCAGGAATTATTAACCTAACCAGTCTGTGATTTAGTTAATTCCATCGTAGTTCAGGTATCCTTAGTCATCAGCTAGTAAACCCTGTGTTTTCTCTAGCTTCTCTTTTAGTTAACTCTTGCTGTGTTAACAATTTAATGGCTCAAAACAATATTGTATTATTATTGCTCAAGTCGATGGACTCAGCTGGGCAGTTCTTACTTGGATACTCTCATGTAGTTCCAGTCAGTTTTTAGATTGGATTGAAGCTCTCTAGAGGATTGACTGGGCTGGGCATTCACAATGAGTTAGTCACAGGGTTGACAGTTGATGTTCAGCTGGGGCTATTAAGCAGAGCACCTCCATGTGGCCTCTCCAGGTAACTTGGACTTCTCACAGCTTGGCAGTTGAGCTCAGAGTGTCCCAAATGCAATTTTTACAAAAGGCAGGAAGCCAAAGCACCAGGACAGGTGAGGGATATTCCTGCAAGTGGCAAAGTATCATTTCTGCCATATTGTAAGATGTGGAGTTGTAAGATGGTGGAAAAATAAATGCTGCTTCTCAGTGGAGACAAGGTCACTTTGTAGAAGAACACAGGAGATGAAAGATATTTTTGCGGCCATTTTTAGAAAATACAATCTTTCACAATGTATAAATCTGAGGGTTTGGCTGAATTTATAAAAAACTTGGTTGTTGAAAGAGCAGTTAACCAAATAACTTGTATTTTATTTTACCACTGTTACCAATTTATCTGAAATTTACTTACTTAACTTGTTTTTACAGTGTACAGTAATACTTAAGAGACCATTGGAAATTTCTGAGGGCTTTGAAAATCCAGGGTTCTGGAGCCTTCTGGCTCTTTCCCAGCCCTGAATCTTACCTTTTATGCTCTCCTCCGGACTCCTCTACTGGTCTCCGTCTCTCCATCTCTTTCTTCACCTTCTGTCCCTTCTACTTCTCTCTCTCATCTGTGAGCCCTCCCTCTGCCATTCCTTGCAGTGGCATCTTGAGCCTTTGCTCAGTGTTGATCATCTTCTCTGTCTTTTCTCTCAGCAACTCCATTTACTCATTTTTAAAAACATAACACTCCCACAGTACTTATCACATTCCTTATTTATATTATTTACTTTTTTATGTCTCTTACTAGACAGAGCAACTGGAGGTCAAAGACAGTGTCTTGTTCATCTTTATAGCTCCATTACCAGGCTTGACTCAGAGTAGGCCATCAATAAATGTTTGCCTATTGAATTACTTATGATTCAGAAACATCTTTGATAGCTTTTAGTGCAGGTCCAGAAACAAGAAGATGAAATTTAACAGCAGTAAATACAAATTTCATTATTTAGGCTCAAATGGTTTGCTTTAGTGCATTTGTGAACGACTCTGCCTGTTGGCAATTCACATTAAAAAATTTTCATGGTATGTACAGTTTCAATATTAGTCATGTATTAAAAAAATATAGTACAATGTTAGGCATGATGAAGACCCTAGAAATAATTTCATTTAAGGAAACATAAAAGGAATGAAAATGTGTGACTTGGAGAAGACTTTGAGAAAATATGATAATTTTTTCAAGCAACGGAGAAGCTAGCATGTGGAGATTCTGCCAGTTACTGAGTATCTTTATTCCAATTATGCCTTCTGGAACTGGAGAAATAGTCACAGGACATGTTCAGAGACCCACTGAGTTCACTGTGAGATGGACTTGAGCTGCAACTCCAAGGATCACGTGACCTTCATAGGCCCCTACTCTGACTGTGGACCAGAGTGATATTTTGAGTCTTCTGGAATTAGTATCAGTCAGAGCCAGTATGCAGTAGTCTCTGAAAGGTCTGAATTCTTTCTTTTGCCCCAATCTGCAGTTACTCTGGTAGAAGTTTATACGTCCCTTTGGGGAAGGCTGGGAGAATGATTACCAGTACAAAACTTTGGCAGTATACTGGGATCCTTCGTCAAGGGGAAGACCTTCATTTCATTCATGGAATTCTGGGTCTGTAAACTGGCTTAAATCAGGAAATTGATTGAGAGGCCATAACTCTCTGTTCTTATGTTTCAAGTTAGACTTTTGTTCACTTGACCTAGTGCTTTCCTGCTTATACATATCAAGTATGAATTTAGTGGGCTTTTCCTTTCAACTCTAAGACACCATGATCAGTAAGCCAGTGCCATAGTTCTGTGAAAATAAGATCATTCTGATTGTTGATTTGACTCTGCTGTCCATTACAGTTACCACACTCATCTTACCATAGATGGTTGCATTTTGCCATATGGACCCTGTCATCCCAGGATCCAATTACTCCCACTGCATTTAGAGTTCCCAATATAGTGACTGCAGTTCCCACTCTAAGGTCTGGTTTACAGAGAAGAGCAATTACGAAGCTGTTCAAGGATGCAAGAGCTCCCCTCACAAATTTGTCCCTCAATGTAGTCATGAAAAGTATGTCTTCTTGACTCTCCCAATGTGTGAAAATAGATCTGAAATGATAAATCCACTATAACATTCCAATCCCCCTAAGGCTTTGAATCCTTTTCCCTACATTAAACCAAAGCAAGTCTGGCATTTCTAACTGGCTCACTGTAGACAATCTTTTGATCCATGTTTCAGCCTATCAGCCAACCTAACTGCTAGGGACCTCCCTCCCTCCCTCCCTCCCTCCCTCCCTCCCTCCCTTCCTTCCTTCCTTCCTTCCTTCCTTCCTTCCTTCCTTCCTTCCTTCCTTCCTTCCTTCCCCAAGCTGTAATGTTAAATTCAGAATCTGCTTAGTGAGTCCATTCAGTCAGTTCAGCCTGATTCAACTTTTATGGTTTTTTCTACCATTATCCCATACCCTTAATATCTATTCTCACACATGTTGCCTGGATTTCTGTCTGTTTAGAAAGCTTTAAGCTTTTGGAATGTTAGCACACCTCCTCACTGGTCACACTTTGTACCACATGAGAGCCAATGGTGTAATTTCAGTCTGAATGCTGGCAAGATCAGGACCCAGGAAGAGTAGATATTTCAGCTTGAATCTGAAGGCAAGAAAAAAACAGATGGACTCAGTGCTAGAAACATATTTCTTTAAGGCTCAGTACATTCATTTTTATAGAAAGTGTTCAGGGGGTCTGGGTTGGCTCTGTTGGTTGAGTGTCTGACTCTTGATTTTGGCTCAAGTCATGATCCCAGAATCTTGGGATTGAGACCAATGGTGGGTTTCATGCTGAGCATGGAGCCTGCTTAAGATTCTCTCTCTCTCTCTCTCTCTCTCTCTCTCTCTCCCCCCCCTCCCCCTCTCTCTCCTCCCCCTCTCCCCCTCACTCTCTCCCTCTCCCTTTGCCCCTTTCCTTGTCTCTCTCTGTCTCTCTCTCAAAAAAAAAAAATTATTCAGAGGATGAAGACTTGTGCCTAGGACCTTGAAGATGGCTCTTTATTGTCAGCTAGCCATTGTTTCCCCTAACAAATTTATATCCAGCAATAAGTGCAAGATGTACTTTATTATGAAAACAATGTGTTTTGCATCATTTTTACTTCTCAAAGATTTGAGGCTCACAGCCTAAAGGATCATATAAAAGTTAAATGGGAGAAGTAATTTTACAGTCCAGATCAGAGGTAGGACTGTAAGAGCACTGAACTGAGAGGTATGGAAGATTCTTTCAAACTCTGAGGTTCTCTCAAAAATGATATGGGAATGCAAACAAGCTTGTTATTTCTAATGGTGATGACTCATTTCTTAATTCTTTATAATAAGTTGACACTTTAAGAATAACTCACTTTTGGGGTGCCTGGGTGGCTCCATTGGCTAAGCGTCTGACGCTTGATTTCAGTTCAGGTTATGAGCTCACCGTTCATGAATTTGAGCTCTGCATCAGAGCCCAACTGGGATTCTCTCTCTTCTTCTCTTTCTGACACTTCCTCATTTGTGCTCTTTCTCTATCTCTTAAAATAAATAAATAAAATAGATACACAAAAGATGTTTAATATTAGTCATCATTAGGGAGATGCAAATCAAAATCACCATGAGAGATCTCACACCTGCCAGAGTGGCTAAAATTAAAAAAAAATGCAAGAAATAACAAATGCTGGCAAGGATATGTAAAAAAAAAAAAAAAAAAAAAGGAACCCTTGTGCACTGGTGGTAGGAATGAAAACTGATGTAGTCACTGTGGAAAACAACATGGAGGTTCCTCAAAAAGTTAAAAATAGAACTATTTTGTGATCCAGTAATCATTCTGCTTACTCAAAGAATACAAAACACTAGTTCTAAAGGATATATGCACCCCTATGTTTATTGCAGCCTTATTTACAATAACCAAGTTATGGAATCAACCCAAGTATCCATCAATAGCTGAATGTATAAAGAAGAGGTGATATGTACATGTGTGTGTATTCTCTCTCTCTCTCTCACACACATACACACACACACACACACAGTGGAATATTATTCAGCCATAAAAAGGAATAAAATCTTGACATGTCCAGGTACAACATGGATAGAGCTAATGCTAAGTAAAATAGAGAAAGACAAATACCATATGATCTCACTCATATATGGAAATTAAGAAAAAAATGCACAAAGGAAAAAAAAGACTAACCAAAATCAAATATTTTCTAAAAAATAGATCATTATCAGAGGGGAGATGGATTGGGGGATGGGTGAAATAGGTGACAGGGATTAAGAGTACACTTATCTTTATGAGCGCTCAGTAATACATAGAATTTTGAATCACTATATTGTACACTTGAAACCAATTTAACACTGTATCTTAACTATACTGGAATTAATAAAATGGATTGATGCTCTCAAAAAATTAAAAAAAAAAACACCCGAATTCATTCTTTAGGCCTACTTCTGATGTATCTTAGTGGCTTCATGGCTCATGTATTTTCTTTTCAGACAAAAAGTATTTATGAAACTTAATTTTTTCAACTATAATAATTTTTAAAAAGTTAACTGAAAAAGTGGACTTGGGAGGTAACTGAACTAAAAAAAAATCTTTTTTTTTTTGTTAAGAAACTTTGGGCTATTCTGTTATGGTTGCATCAGTTAGCAATGGATGGGTGATATTTAAATGTTTCTTCTTTATTTAGGAGTTGGAGCTGGCTGGTCAGATAGAAGCCTATAAACTAAGATTCGAATTTCGATTCTATGATAACAATGATTGGAAATATTAAACTTGCAGGCTAGGATGGTGGTTTCATAAAGAGCTTGTCTGCCTTCTGAACCTCTGATGAAATATTAATAAAGACATAGAGAAGTAAATCATACATAAACCCTGGAAATAAAAGGATAAGGGTTTACTAGAAGAAAGACAGGAAGTGATAATCCTGTTCTTCAAAATTGATGAGGATGGCTTAAGGAACAGGATGAAAAACTCCATCCTCTGGACCAAAATAAAGATTTTCCTGGAGCTTAGGTGAGAGATTTCTGTGAATATCTCCATGGCTTTAGCCCTGGGATAAAAAATGTAGGTAACAGCCAGAGGATCAAAACTGAAAATTTAAGCATTGGAAGTTAAGATATAAAAGGACTTGTGGGGGTTGAAATCATTAAGTGGAAACTGTCAAAGAACTAAATGCACATTCTAGAAATTATTATTGAAAAGGAAGATTATGTTTTAAAAGTGGTAACAATAATCTTAGTCTATTTTCTCAAAATCAGTTGATAAAAAAAGGAGTGATGGGGCGCCTGGGTGGCTTAGTTGGTTAAGCGTCCAACTTTCGCTTAGGTCATGATCTCACAGTTCATGGGTTCGAGCCCCGCGTTGGGCTCTGTGCTGACTGCCAGCTCAGAACCTGGAGCCTATTTCAGAGTCTGTGATTCCCTCTCTCTCTGACCCTTCCCTGCTCACGCTGTCTCTCTCTCTTCTCTCCTAGAAATAAGTAAAACATTAAAACAAAAATTAAAAAAAAAAAAAAAGGGAGTGAGGTCATAAAAGCACAGCACAAGTTCATCTTCTGTGTGGTGCTGATGAGAGTAACTGCTTCATTTTTCACTTTATACTTAGAGGATATAGGCTGTCATCAGTTTCTAAATGTACACTAAGGGTTAGTTTTTCCTCTTTTCAAGAGTTATATCCTACTGGTATATACTAGACTGTTGATTTTTTTTAATTTTTTTATTTTTCTTTAGGGTAGCATACTCTTCCTAGACCCACCATCTCCGTGTGGAATCCCATTTTACTTGATGGTGGTTACTGAAAAGTCATGAACACAGATACCCCTGCAGTGTGCTGCTCTGTATTCCATTATATATTTATTTCAACAATAGACCAGAAGAGTTGGAGTCATTAAGGAATATTTCAGTGTAAGAGGAGAAAATTAAATCTGTATGCTAAATGTGACTAATCTATGGGAAAGCCTTCAAAAAGTAAGACCGTTCTCACTGATCTGCTCCACTTCCTTACTGTAGTTGACTTTGCTCCAATTTGGACCTCACTGACAACAAAAAGAGAATCTCGGATTGGTTTTTCAAAGATGTCCAAATATAGTGACTATAAAATTATAAAGAAAGTTTGGCAATACAATAGACAGGCAAATAAGAGTCAAGAAAATTGGGTTTGTAAGTTTACTTTTGGACAAAATTGAATTAATGGCCAAAATATCATATAGGACATAAAAGGATATAGTTGTGATCATATTTTCAGGCAACAATATAGCTTTAACATAAATAAAGCAAACACTGTCAGAACTACTAAAACAGGTAAATAGGCCAACAACAAATGAGGGTGGAGATTTTAACATATTTCTCTGAAAAGCTGATACTAAGAAAGAAATAAAGATATTTGAATAATATAGATAGTATGCTTTTGCATATATATAAATTTATGCCCAGCAAGGAGAGAAATATTCTCCCCAAGCATACATGAGATATTTATAGAAATTGATGATGAATTCGTTCATAAAGAGGGGCTCAGTAAATCCCCCAAATCAATTCCATGGAGAGTAGACTGTCTCACCTACCCTAATGCTACCAAACAAACCTTCTTTCAAAAGGAGCTGTGAAGAAAAGTTATGAAATTCCTAGAATAGTGAGGCATAGCTAAGTGTGCTCTATATTTAGGTTTTGTGCACTTTCTGTGCATGTGTTTTATATATATATATTTTTTTTTTAATGTTTTTTTTTTTTTTTTTTTTTAATTTCTAGGAGAGAGAGAGACAGCGTGAGCAGGGGAGGGTCAGAGAGAGAGGGAGTCACAGACTGAAACAGGCTCCAGGCTCTGAGCTGGCAGTCAGCACAGAGCCCGACGCGGGGCTCGAACCCACGAACCGCGAGATCATGACCTAAGCGAAAGTCGGACGTTTAACCGACTAAGCCACCCAGGCGCCCCGTATGTGTTATATTTCAATAAACATTTATTTAAAGAACTAGAAATTGCCCAGATTAAAAAAAAATAAAATTAAGTCCCACTGAAGTTTTGGTTGCAGTTACATTAGCACTGCAAATAATTTGGGAAGGTTGAATGTCTTTAAAAATTAACATTTAATTTTATTTTGAAAAAGCCAGTCTTTTAACAGAAAATAGCTATTCCAAAACATATTGTTTATGGAAACTATAGCAGAATGGTATTCTTGCAATTATATACCTTGATTATTTTGTTTTCTTGATATTGGATCGTTTAAAAGTTGCTTTGGTTAATGCAATTGTTTAGATAGATCATGGTATAGAAGAATTCAACATTGTAGCTTTCATTGATCCATTTGAACCCATTTGAATGGTAAGTCAATATTAGCATTTTATTTACTGAATATATTTGAGTAAATTTGCAAATAGCACATGTTGAGTCTAAAGGCAAAGCTTATTTTATATTTTCTGCATTGGTTACATGGAAAGAGGTTGATTTTGTTGTCAGCCGGATAACAGCCAATACCTTAATAGTTTATTTTACTACTGACTTGAAGGATATTTTAAATTTTGAAAAATTTAAAAGGTATATCTATTCTATGAGCCTTGTTTATTTCTTTACACAAAGAGCATTTTTGGAAATGAGATTAGAAAACTAAGTAAAAAAGCAATAACAATACCAGAAACAGCTAGCATAGCTTTTATAGATTAGGTAAGGAAATGAATCAATTGCTTATCTCAGTTACTTTTGAGAGTATAATTTTTTATGAATTCAGAAATATATTTAGCATATAATCCTGATTGCAATAATAAATTCTTGTTAATCATAATAGTTTATGCATCATTTAAAGGATAATTACACATCTATTTATAGCTTATTTCTTTGGTCAAATTTGATTTGCAATTTCAGATAGCATAAATATCTTAATTTCTAAATGCAAAGAAGAATGTGACCTATGTTCTTTAATATATTTTCTAGCATTAAAAATGGTCATGGTCTGTTCTTTAAAAATATCTTTTCAACTTACAGTAGCAAGATTGTAAAGAGCTGTTATTACCAAGAGAGATACAAGCTGATTCAGATGATAGGATAAATGTAATTAGTATAATTTTAATAATAAGCTTCTCAGGTTTATTGTTATTTAAACCACTTTAAATAACCCTGATCTACATATTTTTTCTTCTAAGGTTAAATTCTTTTTTTAAAAAATGTGTGACTGGAATTTATAATACTCATTTTTGCATTGCTTTTGTGACAGAGAATGAAGTTAATTCAATTTCTCTTAATTTTTCACTTGTCTACTTTTGCAAATAGTTGTGGATAGGAAATTAAGTTTCTTCTAGTTTTTGGTCAGAAATTTCTGCTGTGGGTTATTTAGCTGATTTATGTGATTATATGTGGTGCTTTTTGTCTTTTCTAGAGAGAGAGGTATAATCAAATCACCTTGGAAGTACTGGAGTTACCCTTCCTCTAATGTCGAGAAAGGGGTTATAATTTACATTTTTTATATTTACATGCTCAATGCCTGGCTCAATCCTCATGAAAAGTTTGGGAATCTGCGTCCCTGAGGTTGCTGTCACCGGAATCAGTCTAGACCCAGTGCTGCTCTAGGGTGAGTGCCTGCATGAAGAGAGAATTACATCAATGAGATGAGAGGTTAGCTTGAAGCATAGTGCTTTAGGGCCTCCTCACGATACCATGGTGTTCTGTACAGTATAGACCCTTATGAAAAAGGCAGAGAGGAAAGGAGTGTCATTAATATTAGGCCCTTTCTTGTTCCAGACTCTCTAAACCTCTTATCGCTTACTAAAAATAACCTGAAAATATCATCTTGTTAAATTTTTTTCTCTTTGAATAATTTTCTCCAATTGTCAGTGAACTTTCTAGAAAATGAAATTTCTATAAACAGATGTTTAAAACCAGACTTGTTAATTGTGTCAAGTGATTTTTTTAGGATCAATACATTTTATATTTAACCTGTGTCTCACATTTGTTTTGAAGAAATAAGTATCAGCTCTTCTATTAATGTTTTGTTCTAAAAAACTTAAATTGTTATTTTGATTGCATATATTGAAAGCCGAGGTACTTCTGATTCAGGATTATTCCATTTAGTATCTTTATGCAAAAGAGGCTTTTTTTAAAAAAAGATTTTTAATTATTTTTAAGTAATCGCTATACTCAACGCTTGAACTCAAAACCCTGAGATCAAGAGTCCTACTTTCCACCAGCTGAGCCAGGTGGGTGCCTCAAAAGAAGCATGTTTTCATAAGTGATTAGAAAAGTTTGCGGTAGTTTCAGAGCATCGCTCCAAACATCAATAATGCAGCCAACCAGAAGATGTCACTATTGTGTATAGAATGTATAAAAGAAGAAGGAAAAAAGCCAATAATTTTTGTACAGTTCCATTGTGTCTCTCCTAATCTTGCTAAATTTCCTCTGGAGCTCTTTGAAAGAAAACACTGGGGTGAAACATTGTCTCCAAGCTGACAGGCAGCGAAAAATTACTACATTCATTGGACCGGCATGTCAGTCAGTCATACTACTACATCTTTTCATTTGAAGAGAAGAAATTAAAGTAACTTGGCAGAAAAGTTCCACCTCAATTAATAATTTTGTATGGTGCTAAGTGGGAATTAATAACCACACAGTATATTTGTTTTACCTTTTGTAAAAGAGTGTGTCTATCACAAGTAAATTTAGCAGACCTTAATTAAGAAAATCAAACTGTTTTGCAAATGCCTGTGATTAAAGTAATAGTTCATTTAAAGCAGAGAATAAGCTGCCAAAATATACATTTTAACTTAAGATTAATGAGTGACACTGATAGAGTATATTCTTAAGCAATAGTCTAGACTGTTAAATTGAAAAGTTCCTTTTATAATGAAAATGATGACATCCCTGTACTTGGTGCTGTGAAAGAAATTTACCAGAGAAGTTTACTTCAGTTCTTGCAAAGTTATTTTTCTGTTCAGGCAAAGAGCCAAGATTGGCGGGAGCTTGTTTGTGGGTGAAGAACTTTCCTGGGCATATTTACAGTAGGAGCAGTGAGAGAAGGCAGGTAAACATGAACTGGATCCCACTTGCCTGAAAGGCTTAGCAAAGTGATGTGGTCTGAGCAGCTGGACTTAATTCGGGTCACTGGTTGGTCTGACAGGCAGGATATCGAAGGCTAGGCAATTAGGTAACTTCAGGAATGTTTCCCACTGAGTTATTTATTTATGTATTTAGCATAAAATGTTGTTATTTTACCTTTCTCTTCATTTAGTCCCTAATCGAAGTCTACCTTTAGTAAATGTATTTATGCATTGAGAGAGAACGTCTTGAATTTTTAAATTTTAAAAATATTCCCTTTTCTGTTTAAGTTAGCGAAACAATCATTAAATCTTTTTCTAAAATCTATAAAATAAAAATAATTTAGTGTTTATTTTTGAGAGAGAGAGAGAGTGGGGGGGGAGGGACAGAGAGAGAGTGAGAACAAAGAATCTGAAGCAGGGTGGAGGCTCTGAGATGTCATCACAGAGCCCAACACAGGGCTTGAAGGGCTTGAATCCACGAACCCGCGAGATCATGACCTGAGCTGAAGTTGGATATTCAACTGACTGAGCCACCTGGGTGCCCCTATTATATATAAAATTTCAATTTATAGATAATTTATATTTAGCTAATGCTTATCACATATTATTTCAAGTGGAGTACATGGAGTCCTCTTCACAAATCTGTGAGGTAGGTTCTAATATTATTGAAACACAGGGAAGGTAGACAGTTATTCAATGTTACTATGCTAAAGAGAGACAAAGTTGACATTCAAATTCAGGCAGTCTGACATTAGAGAGCAGTTTTAACCACACTGTTCGATATCGTTTCTCTAAAATGTATGAAATACACCATTTAGTTGTGGTTATTTCTGTATCAAAAAATTTGTTGTTGCAATTTTCTGTTGAGCATTCAGGGCAAGTGGAGGAAGTTTTCACAATCTTCCCTATCCTACTAACATAGTTGGAAATAATTGGTCCTGTTAAAAATATGGACACTGATTTTATTTCTTGCATTCATCTTAACCTATCTTTAATATTTAGAAGAGCTAGGGAGCATTTAATCTTCCTTTCGTATATAATTTTCTATTCTTAAAAAGATGGTAATTTTTAATGAAGGGTCCTTTAACTGTGATCTTATTATTTCAGAAGAGAAGGAATTTGGATTATTTTCATTTCTAGGTTTATGAACAACAGTGCCCATTTGAAAGGCTGGGATCAGAGTGAATAGTTTAGCCCTACTTATATTAATATTTTAGCCCAATTAAATGATTGCAAAATTTATTGAGCTGTGTGTGACCTGGGATGTAACATAATGGATAAACACTTTATCAGTTTAAAGCTGAACTTAAAACAGTGCATTCTAACATCTATTTCTACAAATAACTTCTGTTATAAAAGAGAAGAGAAACAGTTTAAAATAAATATCTGTGCTATTTTTTGTGGCTTATTGGCTCTAACAACAATTTGAGAATCTTTTGAGGTTTCTTAATTGAGATTAGAGGTTATGAATAATTTATTACCCAAAGGCTAAAAGGATGCAATGGATTTTGTACTGACAGATATAATAGAGATTTCTAGATGATAAGATAACTAGGCAGTTCACTTGAGCCACTTGTTTTTTTAAGGTTTATTTTTTTAGATATAATTGACGTATAACATTGTATAGTTTAAGGTATAGCATGTTGATATATCTATATTATAATATGGTTACCACTGTAATCATTAGCTAATGCCTCTATCATATCACACAATTGTAATTTCTTTTTTTGTGTGTGTAATGAGAACATTTAGGGTCTAGTCTCAGCAACTATGAAGTATAGAACACAGTATTGATCACCATAATCATGATGCTATGCATTAGATTTTCAGAACTTTTCACCTTCTAATTACAAAGTTTGTACCCTTTAACAAAGTCTGCCAATTCCCCTGCCTCCCAGGTCTCGGTAACCCCCATTGTACTATGAGTTTGGCTTTATTTATTTTTTTTTTTAAGATTCCACATATAAGTGATAATCATATAATATTGTTTTTCACTGTCTGGCTTATTTCAGTCAGCATAATTCCCTTGAGGCCCATCCGTGTTTTTGCAAATGGCAGATTTCCTTCTTTCTCATGGCTGAATAATAATTCTGTTGTACGTGTACACCATATCTTCTTTATCCATTCATCTCTTGATAGACATGTAGATTGTTTCCATATCTTGGCTATTGGGAATCATGCTGCAATAAACTTGGACATTCAGATAGCTTTTTGATACATTGTTTTTATTTACTGCGCATATATACCCAGAAGTGAGGTTTCTGGATTATAGGGTAGTTCTGTTTTTGACTTTTTGAGGAACCTCCATACTGTTTTTTGTAGTGGTTGCACAAGAGTTGCTTTTTCTCCACATCCTCACCTACACTTGTTATTTCTTGTCTTCTTGATGATAACTTTTGTAGCAGGCATGGCGTCATATCTCACTGTGGCCTTGATTTGCATTTTTCTGATGACTACTGATGTTGAGTGCACCCTTTCATAGCTCAGCTGATAGAGTAGAGAACTAGAGACTGGACATATGAGGCATTTGTTTCAATCAGGTATAAGCTTTAAAGTATAGCAGGGAAATCCCAATTCAAAATGCCTTACTTCTTATGGAATTTATAGATTGAGAGAGTAATGTCATTTTGAATAAATAGATAGATATAACAAATGCTAATTAGTTATCTTATTATGGTTAAATAACTTAGGGAGGGTAAAATTCTGCTCTTATAATAGCAGTAAAATTTCTGCTCTTATAAACCAGAATGGAAGGGGCAGGGACTGTGGTTATTTTTATCTTGTAGGTTCACAGAGTATATAATTCTCACTGCTTCTTCCTGTTTTTACAGTAGGTAATCTTGGGTAAGGAGTATAGCTCCTTATAAAATTTTTGGTCTAGTTGGGGAAACAAGTCATAACTTCTATATCTATGTATCTATAGATTTATGAGAATATAATTATCTAAGGGAAAAGAAGAGAAAGCTAGATTAATTATATAGACAGATTTTTATGCATTCATGGATGAGGGAGAGATTGCTGTAGATCAAGGAAATAAGGGAAGACTTCATGGGTGATATGGAGCGTGAGCTGGGCTTTGCAAAATTGGTAAGAAAAGGTGCCTTCCAGACAGAGGCAGGTGTAGAGAGAGAGCGCTGAGTAAGGAAGGTATTAGATGAGTCTGGTGAAGTTAGAACTTTCTGGGAGATAACTTTTGGTTGACTTGATGCAAACAAATTTCTATTGGTAGAAATTCTCCTTTGAGTACACGTCATGCTGGTAATAAGGACTAGGATTGCCTTGGGTTAAAGAATTTCATATTAATTCCAATTCGGTACTACTGTTGAGGAAAAATTCTCTTTTTATTTAATTTTCCCATAGGAGAAGAATATATATTTCCTATCAATTAAATTACTCTAGTAATTGAATTTTATATGTGGGCTCAATAATACATAGCTCCAATATTTCTGGGATTACATTTGAGATAAAATTTGCTCTGAAGTAGAATCCGCTAGAATGATCATGGCTTAGAAATTGATAAGGCTAATGCTCTTTCCTCCGTATCAAAGATACTGTTTGAACAATGTCTTTTTGGAACTAGAGGCAAAATGAGAGTACAAAGTAGGAAGATATTTGTAGAGTTTTACTGAAAAATGGGATTCTATTAATCTAATACCCACACTTACATACTATAATGATAAAATAACATTCTCTGAATGAGGAAGCATCCTTGATATAAAAATGGAGTTAATCTAAGAAGTAGAAAACAACTTTTCAACTCTAACTTGAAATTTGACATTTATTTTTCTATTATAGGGAATAGTTTCAATTTTATTTCAGTTACATAATTAGAAATATATATGATTGAAATAATTTTGATACAACACAGTGCTTGTTACAGTTCAGTTGCACATACTAAATAGTAACTAACTTTTGACAGCAGCTGATAAATTGAAATAATTTTAAAGTAGATGATTATACAACAATAAGTTTTTGTCAAGATAATTGCAAGACTTGAAAAGGCATCTTTTTTGATGGAGTAAAACAAAATCATCTGGATCTCAAAAGTAGACTGTAACAACTATTTTTCTCTGATAGTACTCAAAATAATTTAGTTATTTGGATGCTTTGATGAGGGCTGGAATGAATGAAGGTTACACAAAATACTGTATTTTGAGAAATTGCATAGATTATCCCAATTTAAGTATGGTTACAAGCAAGTGTGATCCTAAATGATTTTTTTTTTAAATTTTATTTATTTTGAGAGAGAGAGAGAGAGCATGTGAGTGACACAGGAGTCAGGTAGGGGCAGAGAGAGAATCCCAGTCAGGCTCTACACTCAGTGCACAGCACCGTCCCCAACATGGGGCTTGATCTCACAAACCACGAGATCATGACCTGAGCCAAAATCAAGAGTGGGATGCTTAACTGACTGAGCCACCCGGGTATCACCTAGCAAGTGTGATGTTAAGCATATTTTTCTTAGCTAAATATTGATAGATATTTAAATGTTCAGAAACTTTTATCAATATTCAGTCAGGAAGTTAATCTTAAAATCATACTTTATTTAAGGTAGTTGCTGTCATAAGTCACAGAACCAATACTGTTAAATTATACTCCACTTAGGACATTTTGATGGCCATTAAACATTAGCAACTATGGCACTTAAAGGAAGAATCTTTTGGTGTTTCAGGGATTGTTACCATCCTTGATGCTCAACAGTCACAGCAACAGAGACTTTGTAGGACCAGAAATAGAAATCACCTTGCCATTTGCTCTTACTCTGTTGGAAAACTGTAAAAAGGGTTAGTAAGAATCTTGTCTATTGTGACAGTATTACAGGTTTAAGCACATTCTCACTAAATACAGTAGCTGTTCCTTCCAAGTGTAGCTGATTCTACCCTTTACTGGATCTATAAATTTTATGCCTGGTCAAATATTCTTTATTTTTTAAAAATTCTATTTGACCCTACTGACTCTCTTTTTCATTGTATCTAGACAGTTTGGATATAAGGCCTTCGGTTTCTGTCTGTTGCCATTTTTAATTATTTTCCTTAGTCACATGGATATTTGTTTTCCTATATCCATAGTATATATGAGTTTCAATGAAAGTTACTGAATTTACTTTCTGTGGATATTTCCCTCGGAGAATAAAAACATATACACAAGCATATAAACATTTCCTTCCCTTATGAAATGGCTTACCAAATTTTGACTAAAAATAAAAAAGTGAAACCACTTTCATTTTAGTAGAAGTTGGTATTTCCTAGGGATTTCCCCAATATTCGATTATGAGGCACATATCTCTGTTAGATGAAAATCTCCATGTCATGGCCTTTTGTTTCATGGAGTATAAAATGTTTTCATTTCCAGTTTCCATTTCATTCCCTCCTCCAAGACAGAAAATAAGCCAACGCAGTGAGTTTGGGAGAAGAACTTTCTTGCTCTGTCTCTTGCGTTCTTCAGTCTGACCATTGCAGAGTGCTTGAGTTTGGGTCTCTTTCTGCCTGCTGTTGGGCGGAAGCCTGAAATAGCCCTACACTGACTTTGCCTGAAGACATGTGTGTTTTACCAGGGTAACGCATTAAAATGCCTGGCTCAACTGTGGGTCTAAAACCATGTTCTCCAATCTGTTTCATAGGAACAGAGGTGGCATTTGGCATGAAGCTTGAGTCTATCTCCCAATTGTTTTCAAACCTAGGATGGGAACAAGCGCGTATTATTTATTTGACTACTTAAACCCCCAACTATCATAATATGCCCCCTCCATTTTATGATCTTATTTCACAGAATAAACACTCAAACTCTTATTTTCACCTCACTGGGAAAAATGTTTTGTTCTCTCAGCGCTTTTCCCCCTGGTTCTAAATGATAAATTCAACTTAGTAGAAATGAAGTACTACGAAAAATCTCTAATGTTTTGCCTCAGAAAATGAAGCAATTCCACATGTGAGCTTTGTTCATTACCAAGTGAATAAAGAATGATTTTTTAAAAGTGATTAAAATTTGTAGGATTGCATTAATATTTGATATTTAATATTCAACTCACAAATTGTAGCAAAGATTGTGTGTATACTTTCACAAAAATATTTTGGCCCTGAGACAATTTGGAAAGGGACTGGGCTGAATGAAAATATTTTCCATGCTTTTATAGCTACTTTGCATTTTCCTGTCTGCATTTCTGTCCCTATTTGTCTTATGGATAGAGATTTGAGGAATCTCCTTGTGCTTAAAAGACAGATGAGAGGTAGAGGGGCTGAGTACTTCAGCTTGCCGAGTGTAGTCCTATTCTATGCTTCTTGTCTCACGGTAAGTGTTAGTCACAGTTCTCTTCACTCTGGAAACATTGCAGGTAGGATGACGAATTATATGATCAGCCTAAGAACAAGATATATGGTTACCGGTAATTTGTGTGTGGAATCATACTTCTAGGTGCTTTAACGTTATTTGTTTCATTAATTTATCTTCAGAAAAATTTATGTTAACTTAAACTGAACTTTGTTGCTGATTTTCAGTTTAAATACTAATTTTTAAATTTGTTTTGATTATGTATTTATACTTTATTTTATTAATCCATATTTAAGTGGAGATGGTAATAATATTCACTGCCTACTGGAGGAATTAGCACAGCTGTCTGTGTATCCTCTGGTACAACTTTACTTTTTAATTTTTTTCTCTCCGAATTTTTATTTAAATTCTAGTTGGTTAACAAGCAGTGTAATATTGGTTTCTGGTGTAGGATTCAGTGATTCATCACTTATATATAATACCCAGTGCTCAACACAAGTGCTCTCTGAGAGAGAGAGCGAGAGAGCAAGCAGAACAGGGACAGAGAGGAAGAGAGAGAATTCCAAGCAGGCTCCACGCTGTCAGTGCAGAGCCATATACAGAACTCTATCTCACAAAATGTGAAATCGTGATCTGAGCCAAAATCGAGAGCTGGGCACCCAAATGACTGAGCTACCCAGGTGCCCCCAAGTGCCCTCCTTAATACCCATCAGCATTTAGCTCATCCCCTGCCTCCCTCCCTCCATTAACCCTCAGTTTATTCTCAATAGTTAAGAGTCTGTTTCTTGGTTTGCTTCTCTCTCCCCTCACCATGTTCATTTGTTTTGTTCTTAAACTACACATATGAGTAAAATCATATGGAATCTGTTTTTCTCTGACTGACTTATTTAGCTTAACATAATACACTCTAGCTCCATCTATATCTGCAAATGGCAAGATTTCATCCTTTTTAAAGACTAATAGTTCATTGCTTATATATACCATATCTTTATCCATTCATCAGTCAGTGGACATTTAGGCTCTTTCCATAATTTACCTATTGTTGATGCTACTGTTATAAATATTGAGGTGCATGGATCTCTTTGAATCAGTATTTTTGCTTCTATGGGTAAATACCTAGTTGTGCACTTAGAGGATTGCATGCCATTCTTGTGCAGGAGCACTGTATCATTCCAGTTTTAGTATATGCACTGCCAAAGTGAGTACTAGTTTTATTTTTTTAAAAGATTACACAGGGTCTCCCTGTAGTATTTTATCTTTTTATTTCAGAGAGGAAGAGGCAGCACGAGCAGGGGAGGGGGCAGAGAGACAGAGAGGTGGGGGGGAGGGGGAGAGAGAGAGGGAGAGGGAGAGAAAATCTCAAGCAGGCTCCATTCTTAGCATGGAGCCCAACATGGGGCTTGATCCCATGGCCCTGGAATTGTGACCTGAGCCAATTAAGAGTTAGATGCTCGACTGAGTGAGCCATCCAGGCACTCCTCTTATATTAATTTTAGTCATTCTAACTGGTGTGAGGTGATACCTCATTGTAGTTTTGATTTGTATTTCCCTGATGATGAGTGATGTTGAGCAATTTTTCATGTGTCTGTTGGCTATCTGTATGTTTTCTTTGGAAAAATGTCTTTCATGTCTTCTGCCCATTTTTAAAAACTGGATTATTCTGTTGGGTGGTCAGTTTTAGAAGTTTTTTATATATTTTGGATACTAAGCCATTTACTAGATATATCAAATAAATATATTTTTCCATTCCATAGGTTGTCTTTTAGATTTGTCGATTATTTCCTTCACTGTGCAAAAGTTTTTTTTTTTCTCAGAAATAAATGTGCAATTTATTTATTTATTTATTTTTTTTACAAATAGTTTATTGTCAAATTAGTTTCTACATAACACTCAGTGCTCATCCCCAAAGTGCCCTCCTCCATGCCCATCCCCCCCTCCCCCCACATCCATCAGTCCTCAGTTTTTGTCAGCATTCAAGAGTCTCTCATGGTTTGCCTCTCTCCCTTTCCCCCACCATTTCCGCCCTTCTTCTCCCCCTTGTTCCTCCGTCAAGTTCCTCCTAATCCTCCTATACGTGCAAACATATGATATTTGTCCTTCTCTGCCTGACTTATTTCGCTCAGCATAACACCCTCAAGGTCCATCCATGTTGCTACACATGGCCAGATTTCATTGTTTCTCATTGCCATGTAGTATTCCATGGTATAGATAAACCACATCTTCTTGATCCATTCATCTGTTGATGGACACTTAGGCTCTTTCCATGTTTTAGCTATTGTGGAGAGTGCTGCTATGAACATTGGGGTACATGTGCTCCTATGCCTCAGCATTTCTGTATCCCTTGGGTAAATTCCTAGCAGTGCTATTGCTGGGTCATAAGGGAGTTCTATTGTTAGTTTCCTGAGGAACCTCCACACTGTTTTCCAGAGGGGCTGTACCAGTTTACATTCCCACCAACAGTGTAGGAGGGTGCCCGTTTCTCCACATCCTCGCCAGCATCTAGAGTTCTCTGATTTGCTCATTTTAGCCACTCTGACTGGCGTGAGGTGGTATCTCAGTGTGGTTTTGATTTGTATTTCCCTGATGAGGAGGGATGCTGAGCATCGTTTCATGTGTCTGTTGGCCATCTGGATGTCCTCTTTGGAGAAGTGTCTGTTCATGTCTTCTGCCCATTTCTTCACTGGGTTGTTTGTTTTTCGGGCGTGTAGTTTGGTGAGTTCCTTATAGATTCTGGATATTAACCCTTTATCTGATATGTCATTTGCAACTATCTTTTCCCATTCCGTTGGTTGCCTATTAATTTTCTGGGTTGTTTCCTTGGCTGTGCAGAAGCTTTTAATCTTGATGAGGTCCCAACAGTTTATTTTTGCTCTTGATTCCCTTGCTTTTGGGGATGTGTCAAGTAAGAAGTTGCTGCGGTGGAGGTCAAGGAGGTTGTTTCCTGCTTTCTCCTCTAGGGTGTTGATAGTTTCCTGTCTCACGTTCAGGTCCTTTATCCATTTTGAGTTGATTTTTGTGCATGGTGTGAGAAAATGATCTAGTTTCATTCTTCTGCATGTTGCTGTCCAGTTCTCCCAACACCATCTGTTAAAAAGGCTGTCTTTTTTCCATTGGATATTCTTTCCTGCTTTGTCAAAGATCAGTTGGCTGTATACTTTTGGGTCCACTTCTGAGTTCTCAATTCTGTTCCATTGGTCTATGTGTCTGTTTTTGTGCCAATACCATACTGTCTTGAGGATGACAGCTTTGTAGTAGAGGCTGAAGTCTGGGATGGTGATACCTCCCGTTTTGGTTTTATTTTTCAGTATTACTTTGGCTATTCGGGGTCTTTTGTGGTTCCATACAAATTTTTGGATAGTTTGTTCTAGTTTTGAGAAGTATGCTGGTGCAATTTTGATTGGAATTGCATTGAATGTGTAGAGTGCTTTAGGTAGTAATGACATCTTAACTATATTTATTCTTCCTATCCATGAGCATGGAATGTTTTTCCATTTCTTTGTGTCTTCTTCAATTTCCTTCATAAGTTTTCTATAGTTTTCATCATACAGATCTCTTGTATCCTTGGTTAGGTTTATTCCGAGGTATTTTATGGTTTTTTGTGCAATTGTGAATGGGATCAGTTTCTTGATTTCTCTTTCTGTTGCTTCATTATTGGTGTATAAAAATGCAACCGATTTCTGTACGTTGATTTTGTACCCTGCAACTTGGCTGAATTCTTGGATCAGTTCTAGTAGGCTTCTGGTGGAGTCTGTCGGGTTTTCTATGTAGAGTATCATGTCATCTGCGAAGAGTGAAAGTTTGACTTCCTCTTTGCCAATTCTGATGCCTTTGATTTCCTTTTGTTGTCTGATGGCTGATGCTAGGACTTCCAGCACTATGTTAAACAACAGTGGTGAGAGTGGACATCCCTGTCGTGTTCCTGATCTCAGGGGGAAAGCTCTCAGTTTTTCCCCGTTGAGGATGATGTTAGCTGAAGGCTTCTCATAGATGGCTTTGATGATGTTTAAGTAGGTTCCTTCTATCCCAACTTTCTCGAGAGTCTTTATTAAGAAGGGATGCTGTATTTTGTCAAATGCTTTTTCTGCATCTATTGACAGGATCATATGGTTTTTATCTTTTCTTTTATTGATATGATGGATCACATTGATTGATTTGCGAATGTTGAACCAGCCCTGTAACCCAGGAATGAATCCCACTTGATCTTGGTGGATGATTCTTTTGATATGCTGCTGGATTCGATTTGCAAGGATCTTGTTGAGAATTTTTGCATCCGTATTCATCAAGGATATTGGCCTATAGTTCTCTTTTTTTGCTGGATCTCTGTCTGGCTTGGGAATCAGAGTGATGCTGGCTTCATAAAATGAGTCCGGGAGTTTTCCTTCGACTTCTATTTTTTGGAATAGCTTGAGAAGAATTGGGATTAATTCTGTTTTAAATGTCTGGTAGAATTCCCCAGGGAAACCATCAGGTCCAGGGCTCTTATTTGTTGGGAGATTTTTGATCACTGATTCGATTTCTTCACTCGTTATGGGTCTGTTCAGGTTTTCTATTTCTTCCCGTGTGAATTTTGGTAGTGAGTGTGTGTTTAGGAATTTGTCCATTTCTTCTAAGTTGTCCAATTTGTTGGCATATAATTTTTCATAGTATTCCCTGATAATTGCTTGTATTTCTGAGGGGTTGGTTGTAATAAGTCCATTTTCATTCATAATTTTGTCTATTTGGGTGCTCTCTCTTTTCTTTTTGATAAGCCTGGCTAGAGGTTTGTCAATTTTGTTTACTTTTTCAAAAAACCAACTCTTGGTTTCATTGATCTGTTCAATTGTTTCTTTGGTCTCTATGTTGTTTATTTCTGCTCTAATTTTTACTATTTCTCTTCTTCTACTGGGTTTAGGGCGTTCTTGTTGCTCTGCCTCTAGCTCCTTTAGGTGAGCTGTTAGATTTTGGACTTGTGCTTTTTCTAATCTCTTGAAATAGGCCTGGAGAGCAATGTACTTTCCTCTTAGGACTGCCTTGGCCGCATCCCATAGATTTTGAATTGTTGTGTTTTCATTTTCATTTGTTTCCATATATTTTTTAATTTCCTCTCTAATTGCCTGATTGGCCCATTCATTCTTTAGAAGGGTGTTCTTTAACCTCCATGTTTTTGGCGGTTTTCCAGACTTCTTCCTGTAATTGATTTCAAGTTTCAAAGCATTGTGATCTGACAGTGTGCATGGTATGATCTCTATTCTTTTATATTTATTGAGGGCTGCTTTATGTCCCAGTATGTGATCTATCTTGGAGAATGTGCCATGCGCACTTGAGAAGAAAGTAAATTCCCTGGCCTCAGGATGTAAAGTTCTAAATATATCCGTCAGATCCATCTGGTCCAATGTGTCTTTCAAGTCCATTATTTCTTTAGTGATTTTCTGTCTGGTTGACCTATCCATTGCTGTAAGCGGAGTATTAAAGTCCCCTGCTATTAGCACATTCTTATCTATAAGCTTGTTTCTGTTTGTGATTAATTGTTTTAGATATTTAGGTGCTCCCATATTCGGTGCGTAGACATTTATGATTGTTAGTTCTTCCTGATGGATGGACCCTGTAATTATTATGTAGTGCCCTTCTTCATCTCTTGTGATTGTCTTTAATTTAAAGTCCAGTTTGTCTGATATAAGTATCGCTACTCCGGCTTTCTTTTGATTTCCTGTAGCATGATATATATTTCTCCATCCCCTTACTTTTAATCTGAAGGTATCTTCCCGTCTAAAATGAGTTTCTTGTAGACAGCATATAGATGGATTTTGTTTTTTAATCCATTCTGCTACCCTATGTCTTTTGATTGGAGCATTCAGCCCATTTACATTCAGTGTTATTATTGAAATATGTGGGTTTAGAGTCTTTGTCAAAAGTTTTCATTTTGATATAATCCAAATAATTTATTTTTGCTTTTGTTTCCCTTGCTTATATCTAGTAGGAAGTTGCCACAGCCAATGTTAAAGATGTTACTGCCTTTGTTTTCCTCTGGAATTTTAATTGTTTCCTGTCTGCTGCTTAGTCTTTAATCCGTTTTGAATTTATTTTTGTGTATGGTGTAAGAAAGTGGTCCAGTTTCATTCTTTTGCATATTGTACTTTAGCACAGTTTTAAAATTGTTTATGATGATAAAACTTTTTAATAAATACAGATTCTGCATAATGTGGACTTCATCTATAAGTGAGCCCTGCCATGCAATTGTAGAGCCTGATTTTTACCTGTGTCCAAAATTGCATTATATCAAGTGATACCTAAAGTCACTTGACTTTCAGAGTATTGGTGAAAATGTCTGACTTTAAAAAAAATGTTTTTTTAGAGAAAGTAAAAGTGGGGAAGAGAGGCAGAGGGGAAGAGAGAGGGTATCTTAAACAGGCTCCATGTTCAGTGCAGAGCCTGATGCAGAGCTCAATCCCATGACCTTGGGATCATGACCTGAGCTGAAATCGAGAGTAGGATGCTCCACCAACTGAGCCACCCAGGTGTCCCCAAATGTCTTACTCTTAAGATGATATGTTCTAGTACCAAAATAACAAAAGTTATCCCATTTCTGCACTTGTCCTCATGTTGAATTCTTTTAGCAATAGTTAAGAAAAAATATTTTTTTGTGGTAAGAAATCACATTGCATTTTAATAGAAGACTAAGTTGTTTAGTAAACTGTGGCTTTAAATTGACAAACAAATGACACAGAGTATTGGAGAAATGTGTTGCCTTTATCATAGAATAGCACTGTGAAAGAATAGTGGCAGAGGTTAATGTATAAATGATGTTTTGTAAAGAGAAGGTCAGTCTTCATATCAACCTCATTTAAACATTTTATAGTAGTTCAAATAAAGAAATGTTTTGGAAGAATCAGTTCATCATGGGATTCAAAACTCGAAAGAACCAACAATGTAATGTGCGTGTGTGTGTGTGTGTGTGTGTGTGTGTGTGTGTGTGCGTGCACTATATTTACATCTTGAGAAGATGTCGCTCAAAGATTCCGTCTTTATATATAATGACTTTATTAGTAAATGTTTAAAGAAGGACATAATAAGAAATTATTATTTATTTTTAATTTTTTTAACATTTATTTATTTTTGAGACACAGAGAAACCGAGTATGAGCAAGGGAGGGGCAGAGAGAAAAGGAGACACAGAATCCAAAGCAGGCTCCAGGCTCTAAGCTGTCAGCACAGAGCCCGATGTGGGACTCGAATTCACAAACTGCGAGATCAGGACCTGAACTGAAGTCGGACGCTCAACCAAGTGAGCCACCCAGGCACCCCAAAATTATTTTTCAATGAATTTCAAATTTTTTGGTATTCACTATTAAGCAGAGTAGCCTATGGAAGTCATACTTTAGTGGTTTAACTTTACTGATAAAGAAAACATGATAAGAATAATGTTGAATGAAGTCACAGCATGCCCCAAATCAAAGGCATCAGTTTAGTAACATCTGTGTATAGTGAGACCCATCAGTGACAACTTAGTTTCAGTAAAAGTTCAACATATAAAATCAATTTTTTCAGTTTAGTTTTAATATTAACTTGAAAAATTTTTTTGATTAGCAGTTTATATTTTTTGTGGATGTATTTAAGACCCATGATGATGAAATTATTTGTCAAGTATAGGATTTAATAAATAGTATTTCCTTTGAAAAGTGTTCATTATATTATGGGTGTTTGATAAACTCAGCCATGAAAGACAAAAGATGACCTTTTAATAGAACTGAAATATGTAGATTAGACATATATAAATGATAAGATTTTGTCTTTTAGGGTAAAGATGTCAGACTGCTTAAGTTTAAATCTTAGCTCATTGCCCAAATTGTTTTATAGAGTTGTTTAAATCGATTAAATTTAATTAAATCAATTAAATCTACTCCTGTAAACCTTATTTTCTTTGTCCATAAAATGTGAATATCTCATGGAACTGTTTGAAAGATTGAATGACAGCATTTATGTAGAACACCCACCACAGCACCTATATAGAAAGAATGGTGTAAATGATAATTATTATCATCATTTTATTAGTAATAATTATTTTAATTTATATCTCTGAGTTATGATTTTTTTCTTCCATGCTTTTATTACTATTTTGATCACCTTTTCTTCACCCACTACTAAGAGAAGGATCCTTGCCCTAGGGTTATGGGGAAAGCCAAACGAACGACACCAGACTCTGGACAGATGAGATCAACAGCAGTTTATATTACCACATACACTCCCAGGCTGATGGAGGAGGATACCGCATACCATGTGCCACAGGGGGGCGATCTTAGGAACAGAGGAGCAAGCAGAAGGCCAAGGGAGCCGGCTCAGTAGTGACCAGAGGGTGAGATAACTCTGGGTCCTTCTGGAGGAAGTGATTGTCTTGTTCCAGTAATTCTGCAGACTGGCAGTGAGCTGAAGCCCAGGATACAAGGGTAATCAGGCACAGTGGCTGGTTTCCAGGATGGGTTTGTTTGGCTAGGGGACTTTATCTCTGGGAGCAGAGTGCAGAAGGGAACTGTGGTTAGGCTATTTGAGGCCTTGGCATCAGATGTCAAGGCAGCACAGAATATTTATTTCAGACCTTAAACCACAATGACATTGGTTTAATGCCAGAGCTGGATATTAAGAGGATTTAGGTTATTAGTATCAATAAATCCACATGATAGTAAACATTAAATGATATGGAGAGTAAGAGGCTTCTAGAAATAGATCTTCCTATTTGAGTTTGTGTTTTGGCTTCTTTTTTAGTTTTTTTTGGGGGGGAGGGGAGGGAGAGGGGCCCTCAATTCTTATCAAAAGATCTACTGTACTGAAATCAGTTCCTAGAGACTCAGGTGACGATTTTGGTTTAAAATAAAGTTTCAAAATTTTGAACAATAAGGAATCTTTTTAAAAAATTTTTAAAATGTTTTATTTATTTCTGAGAGAGTGAGAGAGAGACAGCATGAGCAGGGGAGGGTCAGAGAAAGAGGGAGACACAGAATCTGAAGCAGGCTCCAGGCTCTGAGCTAGCTGTCAGCACAGAGCCCAACACAGGGCTCAAACCCATGAACTGTGAGATCTTGACCTGAGCCGAAGTCGGACGCTTAACCAACTGAGCCACCCATATACGTCTAAAAATATATGTTACTCTTTACATTTTATGCTTCTAAGCTTCAGACTGATGTAGCCACTCTTTATTTTACAGTTTAAGTGTTTCTGGGTGTGATTACAAGGAAACACATTATACCAATGTTCTATAATCTAAATGAATACCAACTTGCTAAAGTAATTTAAGAGGGATGTTTTAGCTCCTTAAGTACTATTTGGTTATCTCTTTTATATACTTGTGTTACAATTGTCCTCACACAATATATATGGTGTGGCAAAATAGAGACTTAAAGAATACTCTTCGCTGATAATTATTGCTTCTCTTAATTCAATATAGCCCCAGGTTATTGACTTAGAATGGGTTTAATATATCGAATGCCAATTTTAAGCTCTATTGTAAATGCTTAAAGTTTTTCATTACTAGATATTGAATCTTAAATTTCTAATTTCTAAATTACTTCCTCTGTTGGGTTTAGAAAGCTGAACTAAATCTATTAATTTTTGGAATACATTTTTGGTAAATGTTAATAAAACCCTATAAGACACCTAACTTAGTCCCATTTATTAGATTCTTTATAACGGACAGTGACAAAACATATTTAATGTAACTGAAAATTTATGATATATTGACTAATATGTAATAATTTAAACTAATAAAAGTTATGTGAGTTTAAAAAGTTCACAAGGATAATACCCAAGTATGTAATTAGTAAGCATGAACACTGGTAATTTATCATATTTTTCCAGTTATTAAGTTGTCCTTTGCTTGGACTTGAAAATAAAATGTTACAAAAAGAAAAAGTAATAGGAGTAGTATTAAATTCTTGATCTGTCTGTGGAGCAGAAACTGCTTGCTGCCTGTTCAATATTCATTCTCCCTCCCTCCCTCCCTCCCTCCCTCCCTTCCTCCCTTCCTTTCTTCCTTCCTTCCTTCCTTTGAGAGTGAGAGTGCATGAATGTGAGCAAGGGAGGGCCAGAGGGAGAGGAAGAAAGAATCTTAAGCAGGCTCCGAGCCCAGCACAGATCTCAACTTGGGCTCAATCCCACGACTGACTGTGATAACATGTCCTGAGCCGAAATAAATAGTTAGATCCTGAACCAACTGAGCCACTTAGGCACCCCTCTCCTTTTTCTTTCTTAATGGAATCCTGGTTGTGTGTCTAACAGAAGTTCACATCTTCCCACATTCCTTTGCATGTGGAGATGGCTAAAGATCTAAGTCAGAGGCTACTAAAACTTTCTCAGTCATGGAGCTTTTTGTGCTTTAGTAATTTTTTCATAGTGCCCTTAAGCCAAAAGAAATACCTAACAGTTCTGTTAAGTGGTTCCATACGGACAACTTCATAAATATCTATGTTCTAATAAGGTAGTAGCTATTTGAAAAAAGAAATTAAAAGAAAACTATTTTTATTACATTCTTGATGAACCAAAATTATGATAA
Organism: Hyaena hyaena; assembly: GCF_003009895.1. Taxonomy (NCBI): domain Eukaryota; kingdom Metazoa; phylum Chordata; class Mammalia; order Carnivora; family Hyaenidae; genus Hyaena; species Hyaena hyaena. The sequence continues at coordinate 30,959 of NW_024082620.1, read as the reverse complement.
TGGGAGGTGGGTGCCTTGAACCCGGTGCAACTTTTCAAATCTTGGAATCAGATCAGGCCCTGCTGCCCTCATTTTCTGTTCAACATTGATTTTTATATGGTATTTACTTTTTTATTCTGTTCTAACAATAGTATTGTAAAACTTCCAGCTTTTCAAAGATATGTCATTTCAAGGTACCAAGATCAAATATTGAAACTGAATTTGCTCAAGTCAGTGTTTCACTTAGTCTGATGTTGAATATTACTGTGGTGTCCTCAAAAACTAAAAAACTCCTGTCATGTTCCTATGAATTAGTTGATACCATGAGGTAGTTTGGCACACAATTTGGGAACTATGTGTATAAGGAAAAATTCTTGGAAGGGACTTCAGGGAATATTTGAAACAGACCAAACTCAGCTGGCCCTTTGTCTTTTGCCCTCCATCCTTCTGCTGTTTCCTGCTTGGAATGCAGATATAATGTCTCAAGATGGAGTAGCCATCTTACAATCACAAGAATGAAAGTCAAACCCTAAAGATAATGCGACCATAATTTAGAGGGAAATTTGGTCCTGGATAGCTCTTCTGCCAGTCCAATGGGTCCTGGATTGATCACAAATTGACTTTTTGATACACAGGAACCACACTGTGGTAAGGTTTCTACTGAAAGCTTTTGACTGCAATCCTAACTGACTTCATCTGAAATTTTAGCTATGCCTTCCATCAAGGTATCAGCCTGAGTTTAGTAGCTAAGTTTAGAAAAGTTTGTTTATGCATATTTAATGGACAATCTGACTAACCCTATTTATAACAACCTTCCCAAACCTTTTCTATGTAAGACATGAAATTGCAAAGACATTGGGCTATAAATGAAAATGCCAGTATCCATCTATTCAATATTGGCAATCCTTCTTGTTTTCAGTTTCATTTTTTGTCTTCCTTCCATGCTTTCTTGCTGTCACCCAATATGAAAAGTCCGAGGACAAATGTTCTCAGTTTTATTTTAAAATTTATCCTTGAGTTTGACTTCAAAATTAATTGAAAAAGAACACTTAACTCACTTGTAGGCAACAGAGAATCCTTCTGGGATTGTGGGTGCTAAAAGAACAAGAGTCAACGATTTTGGTTTGTCTGTCTGTTTATTTATTTATTTGTTTATAGCATGAGCCAGGGAGAGGGGCAGAGAGAGAGGAAGAGAGAGAAAGTCCCACCACCCACCAACCACAATCATGACCTGCACCAAAATGAAGAGTGGGACACTCAACCTACTGAGTCACCCAGGCACCCCAATGGTCAACTATTTTATTTTATTTTTCCTTTTTTTTAATTTTTTTATTTTTTTACAAATAGTTTATTGTCAAATTAGTTTCCACATAACACCCAGTGCTCATCCCCACAAGTGCCCTCCTCCATGCCCATCCCCCCCTCCCCCCCACATCCATCAGTCCTCAGTTTTTGTCAGCATTCAAGAGTCTCTCATGGTTTGCCTCTCTCCCTTTCCCCCACCATTTCCGCCCTTCTTCTCCCCCTTGTTCCTCCGTCAAGTTCCTCCTAATCCTCCTATACGTGCAAACATATGATATTTGTCCTTCTCTGCCTGACTTATTTCGCTCAGCATAACACCCTCAAGGTCCATCCATGTTGCTACACATGGCCAGATTTCATTGTTTCTCATTGCCATGTAGTATTCCATGGTATAGATAAACCACATCTTCTTGATCCATTCATCTGTTGATGGACACTTAGGCTCTTTCCATGTTTTAGCTATTGTGGAGAGTGCTGCTATGAACATTGGGGTACATGTGCTCCTATGCCTCAGCATTTCTGTATCCCTTGGGTAAATTCCTAGCAGTGCTATTGCTGGGTCATAAGGGAGTTCTATTGTTAGTTTCCTGAGGAACCTCCACACTGTTTTCCAGAGGGGCTGTACCAGTTTACATTCCCACCAACAGTGTAGGAGGGTGCCCGTTTCTCCACATCCTCGCCAGCATCTAGAGTTCTCTGATTTGCTCATTTTAGCCACTCTGACTGGCGTGAGGTGGTATCTCAGTGTGGTTTTGATTTGTATTTCCCTGATGAGGAGGGATGCTGAGCATCGTTTCATGTGTCTGTTGGCCATCTGGATGTCCTCTTTGGAGAAGTGTCTGTTCATGTCTTCTGCCCATTTCTTCACTGGGTTGTTTGTTTTTCGGGCGTGTAGTTTGGTGAGTTCCTTATAGATTCTGGATATTAACCCTTTATCTGATATGTCATTTGCAACTATCTTTTCCCATTCCGTTGGTTGCCTATTAATTTTCTGGGTTGTTTCCTTGGCTGTGCAGAAGCTTTTAATCTTGATGAGGTCCCAACAGTTTATTTTTGCTCTTGATTCCCTTGCTTTTGGGGATGTGTCAAGTAAGAAGTTGCTGCGGTGGAGGTCAAGGAGGTTGTTTCCTGCTTTCTCCTCTAGGGTGTTGATAGTTTCCTGTCTCACGTTCAGGTCCTTTATCCATTTTGAGTTGATTTTTGTGCATGGTGTGAGAAAATGATCTAGTTTCATTCTTCTGCATGTTGCTGTCCAGTTCTCCCAACACCATCTGTTAAAAAGGCTGTCTTTTTTCCATTGGATATTCTTTCCTGCTTTGTCAAAGATCAGTTGGCTGTATACTTTTGGGTCCACTTCTGAGTTCTCAATTCTGTTCCATTGGTCTATGTGTCTGTTTTTGTGCCAATACCATACTGTCTTGATGATGACAGCTTTGTAGTAGAGGCTAAAGTCTGGGATGGTGATCCCTCCCGTTTTGGTTTTATTTTTCAGTATTACTTTGGCTATTCGGGGTCTTTTGTGGTTCCATACAAATTTTTGGATAGTTTGTTCTAGTTTTGAGAAGTATGCTGGTGCAATTTTGATGGGAATTGCATTGAATGTGTAGAGTGCTTTAGGTAGTAATGACATCTTAACTATATTTATTCTTCCTATCCATGAGCATGGAATGTTTTTCCATTTCTTTGTGTCTTCTTCAATGTCCTTCATAAGTTTTCTATAGTTTTCATCATACAGATATCTTGTATCCTTGGTTAGGTTTATTCCGAGGTATTTTATGGTTTTTTGTGCAATTGTGAATGGGATCAGTTTCTTGATTTCAAGAGTCAACTATTTTAAACACAAATCTCTATTCACATTTTCTGAAAGTATTTAAACTTTAAAGATGAGTATAGAAGTGGTTAAATTCTTCCCTTTCCAATCCTAGATTCCAAAGATCATTTTCTTATCTGTCACTCCTACTCTCTACTCCCTCTCCCTCTGTCCAGACAAATAGATACATATTATTTCATGTATAAAGAAGAGGGAAAGAATTTTGTTGCACAAGTTTAGAAAGTTTTTGATGTGTGTGACTTAATTACTGTCTATCATTTATATCTCCTTTTCCTTGTCATTAAATTTAAATGGAGAGCAATGTGATCCTCACAAATTAAGGAAGTACTTTAATGTTTACTGACACCTACTATGCACCAAGTTATAGAAAGTACATTCACATATATTATTCTGCTTAATGTTTTAGTTATTTCGGTATAAGAATGACAATATGAAAGGCTAGTGGTATGATGGGAAGCTTGGGATACCAACAGACTGGGTTTGCATCCCAGCCTTGTCATTTAGTAGCTATTTGTTCTTGCTCAATACCTTAGTGGAGTTATTATTATTTCTGTGTTAAAGATAAAGAGACCAAGTATCAGGAGGACTTAGGTTTTAATTGTTTATTCTTTAATAGATGAGCTAAATTAGGAAAACAACTTCAAATGGCCACTCAGACTCAAATACTTCACTGAAAATCATCTTTGTAGAATGAGTTTTCTGCTTTTGTGAGACTTCCATATAAGGTTTGGAATTTAATTCTTACCATTTAGAAGTTGAAATCATTTGGATCCACTTTACCAAACTTTTGGAAATGATAATGAGATTACCTGTGTCAACATGACTAAATATTTGTTTTAGAAAATTCTTGCCCAGGAATAGATTGCTAACCTAGGCAAATAACAAGTGTGTCAAACAAAACAAAATAAAACAAAAACCAGTTCACTTATGAAGGTGTGCTTCATCTTTATATGAAGAAAGAGCACAAAATGTTCTTCATGTGTCCATGAATCCTAAACTCTCACATCGTGTGCTTTGCCCAATACAAAATCTGTTTTCTGCCTTGAAAAATCAACCTTAAACCACTTGATCTTAGAGCCCAAAATTCTATATAAATAGTATTTTCTATTGTCTTCTTTTAGGGGACACTACCATGACTTTATTGATGGTGGTATTCTCCCTTATTATAGTAGGCCTGAAAAATTTAGGTTTGTTTTCTGATGGTCTTTTGAGGAGTTGTCAGTCAACCTCATTGGTAATTATTAAGTGTTATATAGTAAAGGATTAGCATAATCCACAGAGAGATCTTGTCTTTGTTCAGGAGCGATACTTTCTAAGCCCTTGGATTGACCTGCCATTAAGAGTGTTGTTGATTTGTGTAAATTCCTAGCAGTGCTATTGCTGGGTCATAGGGGAGTTCTATTGTTATTTTTTTTAGGAACCTCCACACTGTTTTCCAGAGGGGCTGTACCAGTTTACATTCCCACCAACAGTGTAGGAGGGTCCCCGTTTCTCCACATCCTCGCCAGGATCAAGAAGATGTGGTTTATCTATACCATGGAATACTACATGGCAATGAGAAACAATGAAATCTGACCATGTGTAGCAACATGGATGGACCTTGAGGGTGTTATGCTGAGCGAAATAAGTCAGGCAGAGAAGGACAAATATCATATGTTTGCACGTATAGGAGGATTAGGAGGAACTTGACGGAGGAACAAGGGGGAGAAGAAGGGGGGAAATGGTGGGGGAAAGGGAGAGAGGCAAACCATGAGAGACTCTTGAATGCTGACAAAAACTGAGGACTGATGGATGTGGGGGGGGGGGGGGGTGGGCATGGAGGAGGACACTTGTGGGGATGAGCACTGAGTGTTATGTGGAAACTAATTTGACAATAAACTATTTGTAAAAAATAAATAAATAAATAAATAAATAAATAAATTTGTCTACAAAGGAAAAAAAAAAAAGAGTGTTGTTGATTTGTGCACTGTGGGCCACACTAAATAGTCTAACAGTGTGAATTATGGTATGGGCTTTGGGACACACAGCTCAGCCTCAATAGGGCCTGACAACTAAAAGTCAGTCTTATAGGTGGTCAATCATGTCTATGTGCCTAAGTCCCAATAAAGACTCTGGTTACTATAGCTCTAGTAAACTTCCCTGGTTAGAAATACTCCATGAATGTTGTCACACATCATTGCCTGGAGAAGTTAGCACTGTCCACAACTTTGTTGGGAGAAGAAAACTTAGGTTAAAGATGTGGAACTATTTTGGACTGTGCTTCTTGTGCCTCTTCCCTTGGCTTATTTCTGTCTGTATCCTTCTCCTGTGAGAAACCATAACGATGAGTATTGTGGCTTTCAGTGAATTCTGTGACTCCTATTGGTAAGTTATGGAACTTGAAGACCGTCTTGGGGACTCAGATTTGGTGTCAGGGTCATGGTAGTGTTGGATTTTGTAAGCAGGTAGTCAGTGAGCACATATTTTGAATAAGATACTCAGGGATAATTCTAACACCAATTTTTCCTTATCTTTCATGGTAAGAGAAAGAATAGAGAAGTATTAAAGAGCAAGAGCATCCAGTTATAGCATTAATCTGTTAGGCTATAAATGAATACATTCTATCTATTTTAAAGCAAGAGTGTAGAGTAATTATAAACCATAAAAATATGATTACATTACATTTGCACCTTTCTTACTCCTTAGAATTTTTATAAGGAATTTTTACTTCATTAAGAGGAAATTGGGGCTCAGAGAGATGAAGTAACTTTCCTAGACCCATGAGAATAATAAAGCCCTTATATTTAGGTTTCCTGATTAAAATTCAGGTTGTTTCTTTTAAAATATACTAGATCTTATCATAGTCTCCATAGAAAGCTACAGGAGCACATAAACTTTTACTAAATAAGATTCTCTGATACACATTGTTCTGTAACCTTAGCAATATGTCACTCTGGCATGAAGATTTTTGACATATTTTTATGTGTTTTCTTTTCGTGTTTTCTTGGTTTTCCTTATCCAATTCAAACTGGTAATTGCCTTTGTGATTTTCCCATCTTGGGAATTTCCTGGCTAGGTAGAAGTACTGGTTGGGTAGAATGGAAATTGTATATGAGACATTTTTCCTTTTTCCTGTCTTTTGTTTCCAAAAGATTAAGCCCACTGAAGACAATAAGTCCAATGAAAGAGAAAGAGCTTTTAAAGGATATAGAGAGGGATTTCCATAGACCAGATAAATTTTCTTTGTTTGCTGGGGATGAGTGGAAGGATTGGATTTCCAGCACTGCAAAAATCTACTCCCTGTACTCTGGAGATGACATTCTGATGTGGGAATCCTCAGAGGGAATGGTCATTAGGTATATCAGGAAAACTGATTTCAGTACAGGATATCCTAACTTCTTTAAAGACCTGATGTCTAATGTATGCTTACAAAAGTGATAGAGTAAACAATAGATCTGAAAGTTACCTATGGGGAGGAGTAATAAAGGACTAAGTGATCATCATTATAAACAAATGGTGGCCAAAGTAGTCCCCCTCCCCATGCCAAAATCCTAGTATTGACCAGGACCTCAAGATCTTAGTTTAACTCTGTCTAAGGTGGAATCTCAAGAATGACTGATGTCTGAATTTCATTCAAGCTTGGCAAGATGTAGGGTTGAAATTCAAATAAATTTATACAAACAAGTAATGAATCGTTTTTAAATTGCTTATATACGTAAGTTTGTGAACTCATTTCATATCTGCTCAGCATTCCTTTCCTTTTTTCTTTTTGATAAGGGTTTCTTTATCTCAGACCATTTGTTTATTCAATATTTTATACAACAAATCAGTTTAGATGTATCTGTTAGGAATATATATTTTTAGATTTCCAACCAATTTAAATGCTTTTATCTTTTTTTAAAGACTGTTTTGTTTTTAGAGAAGATTTGGGTTGACAGCAACATTTTAGGGGAAAGTACAGAGATTTCTCATATACTTTTCACCCTCATACATGCATAGCCTTTTCCACTATCAATATTCCCCAGTAGGGGGTACATTTGTAACAGTTCATGAATGTACATTGACACATATAATCATCCAAAGTCTATGTTTACATTATGATTCACTCTTGGTGTTCTGCATGATGTGTGTTTGGGCAGATGTATAAAGACATGTATTCATCGCTATGATATCCTACAGAGGATGGACTACATTTAAAAGAATTGCATGCGTGGCTTTAAATGAACTACTGGTAACTTAAAGACCTACAAATCTAGATGTCTGTGGCAGTGACTTTAATCGCTCTTTGGAGGAATTTACTAGGAATACAAACTTCTCTAGTTCCACTAAGAACCTTGCTATTTATTTATTTATTTAAAATTTATTGTGATTTTTAAAATTTAAATCCAAATCAGTTAACATACCATGTAATAATGATTTCAGTCAGGGATAGAATTTAGTGATTCATCACTTACATAAAAGACCCAGTGCTCATCCCAACAAGTGTCCTCTTTAATGCCCATCACCCATTTAGCCCATCCCTTCTCCCAACACTCCTCCAGCAACCCTCAGTTTGTTCTCTGTATTTAAGAGTCTCTTATGGTTTGTCTCTCTCTCTGATTTTATATTCTTTTCGCTTCCCTTCCCATGTGTTCATCTGTTTTGTATCTTAAATTATGAGTGAAGTCATACAATATTTATCTTTCCCTGACTGATTTATTTTGCTTAGCATAATACACTCTAGCTCCATCCATGTTCTTGAAAATGGCAAGATTTCATTCTTTTTGATCACTGAGTAATATTCCATTACATATATATATATACACATTATATATATATACACACATTATATATGTACACATATATATTATACATATATGTATACATATATACATATATGTATATGTATATATAGGCATATATATACCACATCTTTATCCATTTCTCAGTCATTGATGGACATTTGGGCTCTTTCCATACTTTCATTGTTCTTGATAGCACTGCTATAAACATTGGGGCACATGTGACCTCTTGAAACAATACACCTGTATTCTTTGGATAAATACCTAGTAGTGCAACTACTGGATTATAGGGTAGTTCTGTTTTTAATTTGTTGAGGAGCCCCCATACTGTTTTCTAGAGTGGCTGCACCAGTTTGCACTTCCACCAGCTATGTAAAAGGAGAACCTTCTTTTTTTTTTTTTAATGTTTATTTTTCATGTGCGTGAGAGAGAGAATGAGTAGGGCAGGAGCAGAGTGGGAGGGAGACACAGAATCTGAAGCAGCATCCAGACTCTGAGGTGTCAGCACAGAGCCCGACACAGGGTTCAAACTTACAAACTGTGAGACGTGAGTTAAGTTGGATACTTAACGCCCTGAGCCACCCAGGCGCCCCAGGGGAACCTTCTTCTATTAAATGGGAATCATAGGAAAAATGATTGACAATGGGGAAGAAAACCTTAAGAATATGTTATTTCTTTGTTTTCTCATCAGAAATCTAGTAAGGGATATAATTTTATTTGCAAATAGCTTTTTAAAAAGCTTTTCATAAAATTACAAGAAATAAAGGAAATAGATTTTATTCATAAACTAAGTTGTTTGATAAAAATGATTTTCCATTTTAATCCAAATAGGATAGGATGAGGAGGATAGATTATACTATTAACATAAAATGTGTTTTAAAATTTCCCTTTCATTTGTAAATAAACGAGATTATTTCATTTCTACTTAGTTTCTGTTTGTAGGATCTATCCATCTTTCAGCTGTCTATCTGGCTGGTTATTGAAATAAGAGCTACTGTTTATTGAGTGTTTATTATATGCCAGGGCCTTTCTTAAGTGTTTACAAATAGTATATGAGTTAATACTCATAACATCTCTATGAGATAGGATTTCTCACCATCCCAACTTTAAGATTAAAGAAATGGAGGCATAAAGAGTTTACTTTTTTGATGATGTTCCCAAAGTTAGTCAGTATTGGAGCATTGGAATCAGACAGCCATACTTCTAAATCTGTCTTTCAGTAGTATTTATTTTGCTTGGTCTTTGCAATACAAAGATGAAGCTTTATTGTGTCTGTTCTCAAGAAATTGACAATGTATTTCAATAAAAGGTAGTTATTTTAAAGAGTTAAACTGGTTGGATAGAAGTATGAGCATGAAAGCCTCCTTAGAGTAGTTGGAAACTCACAGAAAAAGGAGAATTTAAACTGAATCTTCTAGAATGAGTAAGAATTTTTCAGGTGCTAAAGCAAGGGTTGGTGTTCAGGTTGAAAGAAATAGTGGGTGAATTCTAAAAGCTTATGATACTTTGTATACTGAGAAAGAAAAATAATGGATATTAAAGTTTAGAAGCAGAGTAGCTCCCTTAGAAAAAAATGTGTTCTGTAGTTTTGATGGTTCTCCCCCCTCAATTTAAACACACACACACACACACACACACACACACGTTGCCAGAGAAAAGACATATTCTAGTCTTCTAAATTACTGAGAAATGACACTTCTGTATTTTCCACTGTTGACAGCTTGACACTATTTTTTTCTGCTCAACAAAATAATTTGATCTTTACTGGACAGCCCTAAAGGTTTAGAGTACACACTGTCCAGGAGAGCAACTACAGTTTTCTAATATTTTCACTTATTTCCATCCTTAACAACACAATTACAAATAAATGGTGACTGCCCCAGCTGTTGCTGAGACTGATGTGAGGAAAAAATGTGGTAGTGACCTGGTATGCTACAGCCTGTAAAACTGTAACTTACCTAAGGTAAGGAATATCCAATTTCAGTTGATTTAGCTAATGAGCAATAACATTTTCAGTGGAAGACTAAGGTAGCTTTTAGTGTGGGGTACAGCTAAACTGTATTGTCAATAGGTCATCCTTCCAAGCCTGTTTTCTTTTCACTTTCAAGAACATGAAATACTAATAAGAAAACTGGTATATACAGATTCATATGTAGAAATCTCATAGTTGCATAGCCTTCGTAATGAGAATAATCATGGAACTGTCATTATGTATATATTGTACCTCTGACTACATCCACATAATTCCGATGTTCATGAGCAATTAGAAAATGCCATTTGTTTTCTAGTACAAAATAAAAATACGATGAAAAAATTCTATATGAATGGGGAGAAGGGAGGCTAAAGAATGTTTGTCATAGTCTTACTATCCAGAGAAAGTTTTGTTAACATTTGGTATTTCTTTTCAGTGTCTTTATGAATGAGGTATGAATATTGCCATATTACTTTAAATCTATTATAAGTGTGCATAGATTTATAGGATTATAATACTAATAACTTCATAATTATAGTAACTTACTACACAGTTCTTTATATAATTCTGATTTGAGTGGTTTGATAATCATCCTCAAATTTATAGAATTTTGCCCATAAAATGATCACATTTTACTCTCTCTGTCGCTCCTCTCAGATAAATATCAAATGATCTAATACACACATTTGATATGTAGCAAACGTATCATTTTTGACACCTAGGAAATGCATACCTGTCAACATTTGGGGGCTGTGTGATAGTTTTGGAAAGCTAAGGTAGCTTGATTATCAGCTGTTTCCCTGCCACTTAAAAAGCGGGTAGGCTAAGTTGACTCTGCATGTCAGACCTTTAGGAAGTCCACAGCCCTCTTTGATACTTCTGTGAATTCCCCCAGGACGGTCATTCTTCAGTAACCTTAATTCTGAGCCTTTGGTTCTGTTGATTTGACTCAGGTAATGAATTTTCTCACCTCCCTTAACAGTGTGCTCTGGTTACTCCCTCTGTTGGCTCAGACTTGGAATTTAATCCTGTTCTGTGACTTGCACCAAGTAAATGAACAAAGGAATAAACAAACAAGGCTCTCACTCAAGCCATGTGCCTGCTTCATTTTGCAAGTGAGGTGTGTGACTGCATGAGATCGGGGGTATAATATTCTCACAGTGTAGCCAACTTTAAAAATGAGTATTTTCATCTTAAAAGCTCTTTTGCCACTCAACAAATGGGGATGTTTTATTGACTATTGCACATCAAACATCATTTCTGCCTCACACTAATTTGCTAACTCTTTTCTCCCTTGCCAAAAGTTGTCCCAGTTTTTCCCTTTTCCTCTTTTTCTACATTTTTTTGCATATTCCAAGTAACCCCAACTTATCCTCATTTTTTTTTGCAGCGAAATAAATTTGTGTCCTTTACAACCTCTAATCTCAAAACATTTCATAGGCAGACTCATTCCAGAGCTCAGCAGAAGAATGGTGACTTTCATTTATTAATTCTAAGACAGCAGTATCATAAATATCATTATTTTTTCCATTACACTAGTTTTTAAAATGAAATAATTCTCACTTTTTAATAAGATAATGGAAACATCAAGTATCTAGATCTAGCAATTAGAAAACCTGTAAATGTGGGGTGCTTGGGTGGCTAGGTGGTTAAGCGTCTGACTTCAGCTCAGGTCATGATCTCATGGTTCGTGAGGTTGAGCCCCGCGTTGAGCTCTGTGCTGACTGCCAGCTCAGTGCCTGGAGCCTGTTTCAAATTCTGTGTCTTCCTCTCTCTCTGACCCTCCCCTGCTCACGCTGTCTCTCTCTCCCTCTCTCTCTCTCTCTCTCTCTCTCAGAAATAAATAAAACATTTAAAAAAAGGAAATCTGTAAATGCCACCTTTCTTCTTTTTCCTTCTCCACCTCTTTTACTTTGTTTTCGTTTTCTTCATTTTAACTTTTCTTATGGAAGTGATTTTATAAAGGTATTTTTTAAGTACTTTTAAAATATTCTGAAATTCAGAGTTTTAAAGTAACATACAGAAAAAAATGTGTGGATTAAAAAAATGTAACTTTTTGGGCTGTAGCTATGACTAGAGTATCATCTGATACTGAACATTAAATCTGGTGTAATATTTTATAGTTATTTCATTGTTTTTTGGATGTGATGGTTTAATGTGTGCTAAGGTCAGAAGGTTGAAATCCCAGATCTTGAGGCAAATTTGGAAATTAGGAGCCGAAATACAAAATAATTTTGGCTGGAGTAAAAAGAACTAAGATTGGGATAAGTTGAGTGGTCATTAGGTCCTGGAATTTCCTCAGAATTATGTTATTTTGTTATATATCACACAGGAAATATTCCTTTTTACCAATGGCTTGCAACATATGAATGTTTAGTTTCCTCAACAAAATTGTTTTAATTTTTATTTATTTCTGAGAGAGACAGAGCATGAGCAGATGAGGGGCAGAGAGAAAGGGAGACAGACACCGAATTTGAAGCAGACTCCGGGCTCCAGGCTGTCAGCACTGAGTCTGATGCAGGGCTCAAACTGAAGAACCATGAGATCATGACCTCAGCTGAAGTCAGATGCTCAACCACCTGAGCCACCCAGGCGCCCCAGTTTCCTCATTTTAAAAATCAATCTACTTATGACGAGTCTTGGAGTTCTAAAAATGTGAGACACAATCAAGAATTTAGAGAAGTGGCTCACTGTGGCTGGAATGTAGAATTTGATTAGGAATAAGACAGGAATCAAGAGTGAAGGTAAAGGGAAGGAACAGATGAAAGAATCCAGGTTATGGGGTTGAGGAGGCTTATAAAATTGATTAAAGAATGTGTACCCTATTCTGTAGACAATGAGGAGCCATAGAAAAATTTAAGTTGAAAGTGACTTGGTCATTGTATTAGGAGATGTTCTTTATTAATAATGCTGCTCATTTATTTTCTGGTTTGCTTTTTGGGGATGAGAGAGCAGTGTCATTGGCCTGGGACTATACCAAATCCAATGGCCTATCAGTTTACTGCCCTGGACCTTTGAAAATGACCATTACTGAGATACTATTAATAGTTAGAGCTATGAATAACTTACTTTACTGCTTTACCTACATGCTTTTTTTATTCTTTGGTGGTTTCATTAAAATCTGGTTGTGTATTTGTGAACATCTTTCATTATGTTTCCTAGAAGAAAAGCAGATTGAGAATGACTAATGTGGAGAATGTGGAGAGAGGCCAGTGGGAATACCAGTTGGGGATGATCTCTGTCATTGTCTTGAAAGGTGATGTGATCCAAACTAAGGAAGTGTTTTTGTGGGCGGAGAAGAGGAGATGCAGATGAAAATGTCACGTGGTATAATGAGTAGAAAATGTTCAACAATGTCACATAGACAATTAAGGGGAGAAGAAGAATTAGATAATTGCAACCTTTTTTGTGTGTGTACAGCTGATTGTACGCTGATATTCAGAGAAATTCAAATGGAGGATTAAATTTTGGTAGAAAAATGATGTGACTGAGGTGAGAAGAAGTTCTTTTGAATACATTGAGTATAAATGTTCTTGATGGATGGTGTTTTCAGAACCTTTTACTACTTGCTTTAAATTTATGTTGAGTTTTCCATAAAGGAGGAAATTTTGTCTTTACAATTTAGCAAAAACAGATTGGTTTCTGTGGTAATACAAGGAATAATTGCAACAATATAAGATGGTCTCTTCACCTCTTATCCTCAATGACAGCTGGAAAGATTGGCCTATGCCTTCCATCCATTCTTCATTTTTATTTGTCACCAGCATTATATTTGTTAAGACATGAGACCTTATATCTAGCTTAAGAAACCAGATAAATTTAACAGTGATAAAATTACAAAACTTAATTGTCAGTAATTACAACATTTTAAAAATTCTTTTTTATTGTGGAAATTCTCAAATATACATAAATTTAAAATTAAGAACTTTATAAACCCCATATGCCCATTATCCAGCTTAAGCAATTATCACAGCCGATCTAATTTCATTTAATTCCCACCTACACTCTTCTCCTATCCCCTGGAGCACTAAAAGCAAAGGAGCTTTATTGAGACATAAATTACAAACTACAAAATTTACCCATTTTAGGTGTAAAATTCAATGGGCTTTTAGTAATTTTGCAGAGTTGTACAAACATCTTCACATCCAGTTTTGGAACATTTTCTACCGTACTGAAGAGATTCCTCGTGTTCATTTTCCTTTGCTTTTTTTTTTTCCCACTTTGAGACCTCTGCAGCCACTAATGTACTTTCTGTCCTAATAAATTACAGCACTGTTTTATTGGCAGTGGGAATAATACTTTTTTTATAGAGCTGTTTTGTGTGAGGAAATTTCTCAAACCATATTTATATAATTTTTGGTAACCCTGTGATATAAGTTAGTCATCCCCCTTTCAGAGGTGAGGAGACTAAGGATTAATTGATTAAATGCTATACTGAATATTACATCTTGGAAATGGTGAAGAAATCGCCCAATCAACTTGCCAAAAACCCAGCACTGCTTTATTGTTTATACCATAGTGTTTACAATTGTTTTCCTATATTCAATTATCTATCATTTTCTATATTTACATGATGAGATTTTGGGTAGTGTTCACTTAGTAACTTTTGTTCAAAATCTGTTGCTGTCCTTCCTGTTTATTCTTATACTGTGTTCCTGGAGATGTTTCAATAAAATATTTCAATAATTAGATTTTAAAAGTATTTTTAAAAGGAATAATAACTTTTAAAGGTACATGTAACTAAAATTTTAAATCTCTTGGAATGCCACAGAATGAAGAAAAACAGTAATTTTCTTATAGTTATTAGTATGACTCAGAAGATTCTATAATTTCTTCCCATTCTAGTTATAAAAGAATAAAGTTTAGGAGGGGTGAGGTGCAATGTAGTTAAATTTTACTGTTTTTTTTTTTTTAATTTGTTTCCTCATCACTGCCTGTAGTTTTATAACAGTTGATTTAAAAGAGTCGGTCTAGATTTTGCTCCCCACTAAACAATTTTGGGAAAGAATTTTATGGGCAAGTTATGTAATATTGTGTTTCCCCGAGATCATCAGAACCATTTGGGAAGCAAACAAACAAAAACAACAAATTTTGTTCAGGTCCCTCATTGACATTGTTTTTTTCTTTTAAAACATTCCAAGTAATTCTAATGTGCAGTCAGAATTAATTAATTCATAACATGCCAATCGAACATAATATTTATTTATGAATTTCTGTACTCTCTCTGCCGGTCTCCTTCCCAATATTGTATTTACTCTACCATGTCCATAGTTCCACGTAGACTTTTTTATTCTTAGAGTATATATTTTTTATCATTTCAGTCTCCCTTTTGCAGGACATTTACAGAGATACTTTTCATTTTTTCTGACTGTCAGGTAACTGATTCCTCAGTGGTTTCCAGCTAGTATCCAAACTACTTAAAACATCCTGCCTAGATCTTTTCTGACTTCTGCAAGAAAGCATATCATTGCTGCCTTAACTTACAAAATATTATCCTGGAACCTATTTGACAAGTGTTACAGATTTCACAGCAATCTGAAGGAACATGTTTCACTGATTCAATACCATTGCTTGCAGATTTTCCACAGCTCACAACCAATGACAGCACATTTCTGGTACATAGAAAACAATTAGCCATTCTAGTAGTATCAGAACATACAGATAGGGAAAGTATTTTTCTACAAGAAATTATTAAAAGAAAACTTTTTTCAGAGATACTACAAAACTAAATCTACTCGTGTGTGTGTGTGTGTGTGTGTGTGTGTGTTTGTGTGTGCATGTGCACGCACCTAATGAAAGCATGGAACTCTCATTTAAGTATATAAAAATCTCTAAATGTCTACTTAAGTTTCATATTATGATCAGTAGAGCAGAGGTGAATGTAAAAAGAAAAAAGAGTATAAGAGAAAAAGAATAGGAAAGAAAAAAAAGAAATGGGAGGGCAAAAGGACTATTTGGCAAGAGTTTAAAGGAAAGAAAGACACTTGTATCAAATGAAATGGAGTCTAGAGTCACCTCATTTCATCAGATGGTGCACAGTGTCCCCCACCTAGGGTCCCTGGAGAGGGGGGACTGGAAATAAACCTCCAGTTTACTCATTAATCCTCTGCAGCTTGGTACAGATTTGCATGCCCCAAGGAAGGGACATTAAACACACACACACACACACACACACACACACACACACAAATCTGTACAACAAAGTTACTCTGGGTTTGCAGAAGTCCAGTGGAAGACACTAGAGAAAAGGGAAAATGAAGAGCAAAGTATATGCCAGCTGGAAGGGTTCATGGGGTGGGGACGGGGAGAAGAGCTTCAAGAAGAAGTAAACAAGAGGGGAAAAAATAAGAGGCAAGACAATATTGAATTGTCTTTGCAATGCTCTCCTTCCACCTGGAATGACCTTGGACTCCTCATTCAACTTGTGAACGCTGCTTTGTTAAGTGTCACCTTAAACATCATCTCTGATGGGAAGCTATTTGTGAGTGGCTAGGGAGAATTGATCACTCCTATACACATATACACATACACATATATGTACTACATTAATTTTCCATGTCCCCCCAATATTTGTAATACTCTTATACACATGTGAACAAAAGCCCTAAAATATTTTTAAATTTTGAACAATTCAAAATTATTAAAAATGTTTGAACAGATACTTTACAGCCACTATTTAAGTTTTATATTTTATTTATTTTGAGAGAGAGAGAGAGAGAGAGAGAGAGAGAGAATCCCAAGCAGGTTCCGTGTTGTCCATGCAGAGCCCAACACAGGGCTCAATCTTAAGACTGTGAGATCATGACCCGAGCTGAAATCAAGAGTCAGACGCTTAACCGACTGAGCCACCAAGATATCCCAGCCCACTAACATTTTAATCACAGGACTCTCTATATTATTAGAAATGAATTTTCCCATATTTGCAGACATGATAACTTTCCTTATTTATAGGAACCTTAAATTTTTCTATCAGATGAGAGATAGAAGATGTCACTGTAGCATTTTACTTTTTTTCAAAATTCTGAAAAAACTTTTCTCAAAATTTATGAGGAAAATTTCAAAAGAAAGTTATTAAATTGTATTAGACAATCATTAAATGAGAAAAATAAATGTTAATGTCAGCAGTTAGCCTCAGCCAAGACAGCCAGCATTATAACTCAATAAATCCAACCTAGTCTAATATGAACCATTGGAGACACAAAAGAAAAAGCCATATATGTTTTGTTTGTTTCTTTGTGAAATCTTGCCCCTAATTTGAACTCATTTGACTTGAATTTAAATCTCAGGAAATGTAAGCCAAGAGAAAGTCCACTTCTTTTTCGGCCAGAAAAGTAACACTGAAAACCACAGCTGAAAACCACATTTTCAGGTGTTTGAAATTTAATTCTCTTCTACCACCTGCATGTGGCAAACAATTCTCTCGCAGTTGCCAAGTATATATTTGTCAGCTGTTGGAAAATATGCAGAATAAAAACTTAACTCTTTATAAACATTTTGACTCACTAGTTATCCTCACGTGTCAGTCACATATTCTGGCTGTCATTCTAATGGATCGTCTAGAACTTGGCCATTGCATAAGTGGAGTGGATATTGTTCGTTCAGCCAGTTAGGACTGTACTGAGATAATAATTGCCATTAAAAACTATTTATCAAAGCTGTTGAAACTAAGGGAAAAGGATGGGCAACCTGTCAATGTTTCTGTGTATCTGACTAGTTGAGAGAAGTATGATAAAGGAGGTGGGTCGGTTGAATAAGTGGTTCAGCTACATAATAAGTATGTTGAATTCTACAAACATGAATTCAAATCCTCTTCTTCCTCTTTCTAGCAATGTGACTTAGAAGGAAGTTTTATTGTCTTCTTTAATAACAGTTTCTATACTGTAATATAAGGTTGTATTTATCTTAAATACTTATTGAGCTTTTATTATTTACCAGGCCCCAGATAAGTGCACCAAAACAGTTATGGTTATTAGCTGTATAGAGTGTATAGCATAGGGATGGAGGCACACATTAAGACAGTCACAAATAAGTCCATTATTTCAAATTGCAAAACTGCTATGAGGATAATATTGTGAACCACTTTATTTATTTATAGAATTTTTTAAATGTTTATTTATTTTTGAGAGAGAGAGAGACAGAGTGCCAGCAGGGGAAGGACAAACAAAAAGAGAGAGACACAGAAACTGAAGCAGGCTCCAGGCTATGAGCTGTCAGCACAGAGCCCAATGCGGGGCTCGAACTTTTGAACCCAGAGATCATGACCTGAGCTGAAGTCAGACACTCAAATGACTCAGCCACCCAGGTGCCCCTAATTTAGATTGAATAGTTAGTTAGTAGAGACTTCTCTATGAAAATTATGTTTGATTTGAGATTAAAATAATGAATAGGAGATCTTTTGTAAACTAATAGGAGCAAGGAAGGAAAATATGTATTTCTGTAATAGGAAAACAGCACGTGCAAAGGTCCAGCACTTTCGAGGCATTGACGACAGAAGGAGCAAGGATGATGGCATGAATCAAGGCTAGAGATACAGATTATAGAGGGACTTAGTCATTTGAGGAATTGAAATATCATCTTAAAAGCAATATGAATTTACTGAAGAAGGATTAAAAGAGAAGAATGGTAATTTCAGATTTGTATTTTTTTTAGATTGGCATTTTTGAGAGGTCATTAGACTTGATGATTGATAGGGTATAGAGGAAGGGGTGGTAAAGGAGAGAGAGTTGTCAATGTTGACCGTTTTTCAGTCTTGAGGAACTGGATATATGATTGTACCATTCCATGAATAAGGAGACTTCAAAGAAGATGAGCTCTGAATAAAAGACCTCTGGGACACGTGTTTGAAGTAACTTTGGTACATCAAGGAGACCTTTAAATATGGAGATCTGAAGCTGTAGAACAGGTTAAAAATGATGATATAAAATTGGGAATTATCTATAATTGGATGTTTATTGAAGTCATAGATGTAAGCTAGATTGCCTGGAGAGAAAGTAGAGTATAGGAAAGATTGCAAGAAGAAAAGAGGGCAAATAACCGAACCCTTAGGGATATCAATATGAATAGTCTAAATAAAACATTAGATGCATGTGTGGGTGACTCAGAAGATGTGACTGAAGATTTAGGAGCAATGTGACCTCATTGGATATAAGAAACTGCTAAACTGTTTTTGAGAGTAGCTGTACCATTTTTAATTTCCACCAGCAAAATATGCGAGTTCCAGTTTTTCCACAATCCTGACAGCACTGGGTAATATCAATATTTAGCCTTATATATTTTTTTCAATTTTATTAGATGTGTATAGTAGTATCTCATTGTGGTTTTCATTTGCATTTCCATAATAGCTAACAAAGTTGGTCTTTTTCATGTGCTTATTACCTGTATATTTTCTGTACATCTTCTTTGCTGAAGTGTTTGTTCAAATACTTTTTCCATTTAAAAAATTGGGTTATTTGTTTTCTTATGGCTCAGTTTTGAGAGTTCTTTACATATTTGGGGTGTAAGTCTTTTTGGATAGGTGATTTACAAGTATTTTTCCCCAGCCTACATAGTTTGTTTTTTCCTTTTCTTAAAAATATATTTCACAGAGGAGAAGTTTTTTATTTTGATAATGTCCTATTTATCATTTTTGTCTGTTATAGACAAATGCTTTTGGTGTTTTATTTAAGGACTTTTCGGAAAGGCCATCATTTCTACGTTAAATTTCCTTTGTACATTTGTAAAAATTATCTGTATGTGTATGGGCCTATTTCTGGATTCTCTATTCAGTTCCATTTGTCTGTTTTTTTTGTTTTGTTTTATGTATTTATTTATGTATTTGTTTATTTATTTATTTAACTTGAGCTTAATGTCACACATAGCTTTATATTAGATCTCATAAGCAGGTTGCATTAGTTTTCCAACTCTGTTTTTGACTACCAGAATTATTGTGGCTATTCTAGATCCTTTCCATTTCCACATGATTTTTAGAATCAGCTTGCCAGTTTCTACATAAAAACTTTCTGGTATTTTGTTTGGAATTGGATTGAATCTCTAGAGCAACTTGGGGAGAAATGAGACAGAACAAGCTCTAATATGGGAAGAAATAAAATTCATGTTTTGTCTTCAATGGTTATGCCATTGAGTGTTGGTGTTTGGACTAGTGGGTGGAAGAAAATGTAGAATATGCTTAAAAAAAGTAATTTTTAAAAAGATGGAAGATAGAAAAGGAATGTTTGACCATGAGGAATGAAAACTCTAGTAGAATCAATGAATGATTATTGATTATTTTTTATTCAATGTGGATGTAAGAGACATAGAAAAGATAGCGAATGATTTAAATTTGAGAGAATACACACTATATTCACATAAAAGAAATATTGAAGACTTAATGATTGTCCTAGTGAATGCAAAGCAGAGTAATTATTTTAGCTGGGGAAGGGAGAGATTACACCAGAAGAGTTGAATTGAATTTTTGTGCACTGTAATTTCTATCTACAGTAACCACTGTGATGCTATCCATTTCCCTAACTCAAATGTCTATAATTATGCAACTGAATTCACCCATCCCTACTTATTATAAGTGTCAGTTTTTAAACCTTAAGTAGCTTTCACAGTGCTCCTCAACTGAGCAGAATTTAACAAAATAGAATAAAAATGTCTCAGGGGTATCTAAGAACTAATGAATAGATGACTTATTGCCTGGTTCTCTATGTCTTTATTAATAGATACAAAGAAAGTTATATATTAGGTGACTTTTCTCAGAGAGCTTAAAGTTACTGCTTTCTTACCGTATTTATTTCTTTTACTACTTCAGCATGCAGTACCATTTGAAATATTTAGAGAAGTGCCTTAGGAGGTATGTAATGACACAGAGACTAAGAAATAAGGGACTGGTTAAGGGATTAGTGTAGGAAGACGCCCATTAGGGCTGGAAATACAAATGAAATCCTTACTTTATAAGTGTTTCCAAGCAGGTTTTGTTGACTATCTACACCTCTACCATGAGCAATAACAAAATAGGAGTTAACATTCCAAATGTTTGTTTTGTAAAAGATAGGTAGCTAAGGTCAGATCTAACTGAGGAACACTAATTGCTTTGTTTTCCTGCATTTCTCAAGGTCAATGTGGTTATGTGTAATAGTTAAAACCAGGCTTGAAACAAAGTAGAGTCTATACGCTGCAATACTCATTCTCTAAATAGGAGTCATTTTCCAGAAGGGGAGTTTTTAAAGGGCTGACATCAACGTTTAATTAAGGGATTAAAATTTTGTGGAAAATATATAGACTTGTAGGGTAAATAATTTGATCCTACTTCCTAGGGAATGCATCTTGTATATCATCCACTTGACAAATCTGTGAAATATCAAGACAGGGCTTTGAGCTGTTCAGTGAATGAGTGTTGAATATATTGAATAAATGATAGAGTTGGGGTTAGGATCTTAGTTCTCCTAATCACTAGTTCTCTATTCTATTTACTTGGAAAGTAAAATTTAAGCTCCAGCAAATTAGACACAGTAAATAAATTTCTCATCAGAATCTGGCTTACAAGTGTTACAAAAACAACAGCAACAACAACAAACCCAAACCCAAACCCAAAATACCTCCCCCGACCAGACAACCCTACAGCTAAACATTTTAAGCTTCACTATCCTTAAAAGTTTGGAAAAGTAGTTGATGATATTCTGCTAAGACTTTAACAATTGACAAGTTACCTTCCTCTTCTTTAGAATTGCCTCTGCATTGACTCACTCTGACTCCAATATTGCATTAGCCTGCTTTACAAACGGGTAGTGGAGAGATAAGGGGATTAATACTTTTGGAGACATATTTGGCAATAAACAATATTAAATCTTTCACTAGGCTACCAACAGCATTTGGACAACACACAGATCAAATCTTGAGGCACTCTGAGTCACAAAATTGAATTAAAGGGTCCAAGAAGCAATACAAAATGAAACCGTGGATTTTAGCACACCTGGGACTTTCTGGTATCTAAACATACAAGTCTACTTTTTTGAGCACAAAAAATTCTAAATGTTGGAATCAAGACAATCTGAGAGTCTCAAAGATAGAATTGGCTATAGCACAGGAGCTCATTAAAGGGAATATATGAAAGAGTTTTCTGAATTTTATTTTAGTATGTATTTTCACAAATTCTCAAAGCCCTTCAGGGCTCTATCTGTCATCACAATTTTCAAGAGATGCTAAGCTGTTTTTTTTTTTTCTTAAATAAATGTTGTGGATAATTGTTCATAAACTAGGAGATTATCACATTCATCAGGCAGTGAGAGTTTTCCTGTGGAAATGTGTTGCATTTCATTTTTAAATAAAAATATTTAATTAAATACCTAATTATAGTTTAAAATGTCAAATAATGCTAAGTGTTAATAATGGTCATGTCTGCCACTTTGTCAACACTGTCTTTTGGTTGTTGATTCTGACATTTGCCTCCATGTGTCTAAACAAATACTGCAATATTTTGCTTTGTCATTTTTGGTCATTATCTATTGGCTTCCTCCTGTAATAAATGAAGGCTTTACCTCTTTCATGCTCATATCCTTGTTTCCTTGTATCTTTCTTATATCCCTCTTTCTTGCTTTCTTAATGGGATATGGTGATATTAAATTTTTGTTAAATCCAGTTATTCTTTTTCAGTAGTATGATTATGTAGAAAAGGTTAACAGCCAAGCCAAGCTGTACACCTTGTTTACATTTCTGATCTGGTACATTTTATTTTTCAGCTAAGAATCATTACATTTTTTTTCTGCTTCGAGAATTACCTCATTTAATTTTTTTGTTTTGGTTTGGTTTTTGTTTTTCTATCATTTGCTTAATACTTTTGAATTTATGCCATCTTGGTTCTTTTACCCTCTCCAAGAGCTTGGTAAAATTTTCATTATAATTTCCCACAGAGTCAGTCTTATCAGCTAATGTATCTGCTCCTGGTTGATTTTTTCAATAAACTGCTCATATATCTGACACAATTCCTCTCTCCTCTGCTGTAGTGGCTTGCTAAGAGCTGCAGAAGTGTTAATGGAAATTCCTTAGGCCTCCTCTCTTAGATTTGTAAATTTTCCAAGTTCCATGTCCCTGTCTTCTTTGCTTATTCCCTCTGGTAGCTTCATGGTGCTGAATATCTCAGAGATAAAGTTCTGACATTCTGAATGTCAGAAAATATTTTTTTCTCTGCTCCATATTTTTGAGTAATAACTTGGATAGATTTACACATTTAGGATAGAAATAATTTGGCCTTAGAAAAAAGACACTGTGACACTAATTTCTTTTTTTTTTTAATGTTTATTTTTGACAAGAGAGACAGTGTGAATAGGCGAGGGGTAGAGGGAGAGGGAGACACAGAACCAGGAAGCAAGCTCCAGGCTCCAAGTTCTGAGCTGTCAGCACAGAGCCCGACATGGGGCCCAAACCCGCAAACGGTAAGATCATGACCTGAGCCAAAGTCAGACAATCAACCAGCTGAGCCACCCAGGTTCCCTTTACACTGCCTTCTAGCCCTCATGCTGCTGTGATTTCTTTTATGTGACCTAATCCTTTTAAGGATCATTTCTTCTTTCCTGTTGTTCCAAGATTATATAAGGATGTGCTTTGGTATAGATCTTTCTACATATATTTTGCAGGCACTATTTGTTTTCTATTTTTTATTATTTTTTGATGTTTATTTTATTTTTTTTTAATGTTTTATTTATTTCTAGGAGAGAGAGAGACAGCGTGAGCAGCGGAGGGTCAGAAAGAGAGGGAGTCACAGACTCTGAAACAGGCTCCAGGCTCTGAGCTGGCAGTCAGCACAGAGCCCGACGCGGGGCTCGAACCCACGAACCACGAGATCATGACCTAAGTGAAAGTCGGACGCTTAACCGACTAAGCCACCCAGGCGCCCCTGATGTTTATTTTTGAGAGGGAGAGAGAGAGAGAGGAGAGAGAGAGAACACACGCGCACGAGTGAGGAGAGAGAGGAGGACACAGAATTTGAAACAGGCTCCAGGCTCTGAGCTGTCAGCACAGAACCCAAGGTAGGGCTCAAACCCATGTATCACGAGATAATGACCTGAGCTGAAGTTGGATGCTTAACCTACTAAGCCATCCAGGCATCCCTGGAGGCACTGTTTAAAAGAGACTCATTTCCTTCTGTTCTAGAAAAATCTTACAGTTTTTATTTAAAATTATTTTCTTTCATCCATTTTCTCTGTTCTTTTTTTCTAGAAATGCTTCCCCCCCAGACTTCTTGAGATATAATTGACATATAACATTGTGTAAATTTAAGGTGTACATGTAATAATTTGATATATGCATATATTGAGAAATTATTACTACAATAGAACTTCTGGAAATTCTTTATTTCACCTTTGGGCTTCCTTGTCCTATCCTCTAATTCTTTCATTCCTTTCTTCCGTTTCCTGTTCTCTTTCTTTCTTGCTTCTCCCACCCCCTCCCCTCTCTTCCACTTGTGGTGCTCTCCCCTCCACCATCTTCTCTCTTTCACTACTTTTCTCTGAGACTTTGACTTTATCATCTAATCTTTCTGTACTCATTAAAAAATAAAATAAACTTTATGCATATTTTTAATTCCTAAGAATGTTTTCTTGCTCTGTATTTATTTTGATCCTTGTAGTCTTTTTTTTTCTGTAATAAATGTATTATCATCTTTTATCTAAGGATATTATTATAATTTACTGTAAAGTTTATTCTGTTCTCTTCATTATCTCTGTGTCATCTGAGTTCTTTTGATGGTTTCAGTATGTATTTCCATATGGAGATTTTGCTTGTGTGTTTGGTATTTCTTGTCTTATGATTCATTTTAAGAGTGAGTCACTAAAAGTCTGCAAGAAATTATATGCATTTGATGGGCACTATTGGATCCTGGGTTCTTTCTAGGATAATCAGGTAACCATCAATGTTTCTTTCTTTTTTTATTCTACATCTTCACGTGTCAGTATATAAAATCAATGATTGAGTGATTTATTTCTGTAAAGGATTAGGTAATAAATATTTTAGGTTTTATGGAGGCTATACAGAGTTGGCACAGCTATTCAACTCTGCCCTTATAGCAAAAGGGCTGTAGACAATATGTAATTGATGAGTGTGACTGTGTTCCAATAAAACTTTATTTGTAAAAAAAAAAAAAAAAGTGGTGAGCTGAATTTGTCCTGAAGGATATAGTTTGCTGCCCCTTATCTGAGAACATTACTCTTTTAGAGGTTTAATTTCTCTAGAAATAACTTCTTCAAATTTTTACTAAGAGTAGATGGGAAGGCCCCAAATCAGTCTTCTTCTGGTGTTCTGGAGCTGGGTAAGAAGGAAGCTGGACATTGCAGTATTTAATATGGAGATTGTCACTTAGCATAGTCTCATATCTCATCTTTACCCCTCTTCTGCTTAGTATCCCCAAATCCTGTGTTCCTATATTTTCAGTTTCTTGATAACAGTGTTTTTCAAACTAATGTATATATGAAATTCCTGGGGATCTTATTGAGAGCAAATTCAGATTTACTAGGTTTACATTTGGGCCTGAGAGTTTATATTTTTCATAAGCTTTTGAGTAATGCTGATGCTGCCAGTTCTAGAACACTTTGAATAGCAAGAGCTATACATCACATCTTCTGTAGATAAAAGAGAAAGTATCTCTTCTCTCTAGAGACTTTCAAACAATCCCAGTGTTTTCAGCCCCATTTATCATTCCTGCCTTCAATGACTCAGATCTCCATGTCTTTCCAGTAATCTATGAGGGAAATTGATAAGCTTTTTTGTCAGTGTCCTCTGCAGGCAGCTAGATTTAAAATTCCTCATCTAAGTCATCATTTTTCCCCATTAATTTTCTTATACATATTGGGGGTTCTTTGGTTTTAGCAAAGGTGGAGTTTATACTTAGGAGTTTTTAAAAAAGCATTTGGAGCATTTTTTTTAGGAAAATAAAAAGGGGAACACGTTTGAAGTTGAAATTGAATTCAAAAGTAAACCACCATATTTTCTTGAAATATGTTATAGCAGTCGAACATAATAACAAATTAAAATTTTGCTATATCCAACCTGAAATGGCATATGAATATAAATTACATATATAAGTAGCAATTCCACGGCTGGAATAATACTTTAAAATGTTTGCTGAGGAAGGGGCAATCATGGCTATTAATTATTGCACTTTGGATTTTTGTCAGTTTTTGAAAGGATCTTTAAGAAGAGCTTTGTGCTTCCCATTTCCATTAACTGAATTTATCCCTAGAAATATTTGTGTTCATAATAAGATGAATTAAAGAAATAAACACACCATTTTGTCATGGAATTACTCATGGCCAGCCTAAGGCACAACTGGGAGGCAGAGGAAATTTGTTTTCGTTATCCTGATTCCTAGCATGCCTTAACTTATCCCTGAAGTCCCATCTTTGACTGAAAAGCTTCTCCTATACCTTATGATTCAGATTCCACATCTAGATCCTTTCTATTTACTACTCTTTTGTGTCCTTGCTCATATATAGTACAAGCTAAGTCATTATTTATCAGTTTAGTGTATTATAAATAGGACATTGGGTTTTTTTAAACAATTTTTTAAATGTTTACTTATTTCTGAGAGAGAGAGAGAGAGAGAGCAACCACAGGGGTGGGGCAGAGAGAGAGACACAGAATCCGAAGCAGGTTGCAGGCTCTGAGCTGTCAGCACAGAGTCCGACATGGGGCTTCAACTCATGAGCCGTGAGATCATGACCTGAGCTGAAGTCAAACGCTTAACTGACTAAGCCACTCAGGTGTCCCAAATAGGACATGATTAACATAAAATAATGGATGTCTACATGGTATTTGAGGAGTAATGGTTTTCTGAGACGAGGCATATTATTATTCCAGAATTCTCAGAATGCTTTAAATCATTACACATTATCTACTTTGTTTTAATGAGTATTGGATCAGAAGTCAGAAAGATGACTACAAACAATAAGACACTGGATAAGTTACTAAATTTCTTTAAAGTAGGGCAATGGGTTATATTCATTTTGAAAATATATGCTATTCTAATATTACATGCTTCTAAATATCACATTGTATTAGTTGTGTTAGGGATCAATATATATTTGACCATGGGATGCCTGAATGGCTCAGTTGGTTAAGCATTGGACTTTGGCCCAGGTCATGAGCTCATGGTTTGTGAGTTCGAGCCCCGTGTTGGACTCTGTGCTGACAAGTCAGAGCCTGGAGCTTGCTCCAGATTCCGTGTTTCCATCCCTCTTTGCCCCTTTCCTGCTTGTGCTCTGTCTCTCTCAAAATAAATAAACATTAATATATATTTAACCATTGTTCTTGGAAGAACAAAAATGAAATTTTGTTCATATGTGAACACTTCCTAAGGAGAATGTGATTATTGTGTGTATTAGGTTAGAAAATATCTTTAAATATTACACTTCACATGCAGAAATTTCATAAGAAAGTACTGCGAATTTAAAATATTTTCCTTCTATGTAATAAAGCTATGCAGAAATGAGATTATTTTTGATACATTTCTAAGTATACAAGTGATTGAAAGTATTTTCTCAGATGATTATTATTATTTTTCCTAATAAAACCAATGCATTACTTAAAAGTTACAGAAATATGGAGGATTATTTTGCAGTGTGGATTCTGTTCTTCCAGAAGTCTTTTTTAAATAATTTATTTATTTTTTAATTTACATCCAAGTTAGTTAGCATATAGTGCAACAATGATTTCAGAAGTAGCTTCTTTAATGCCCGTTCAGCATTTAGTCCATTTCTCCTCCAACAAACCCTCCAGCGATACTGTTTTCTATAGTTAAGAGTTTCTTGTGCTTTGTCCCCCCTCCCTGTTTTTATATTATTTTTACTTCCCTTCTCTTATGTTCATCTGTTTTGTATCCCAAAGTCCTCATATGAGTGAAGTCATATGATATTTGTCCTTCTCTGCCTGACTAATTTTGCTTAGCATAATACCCTCTAGTTCCATCCACGTACTTGCAAATGGCAAGATTTCATTTTTTTGATTGCCGAGTAATACTCCATTGTGTATATATACCACATCTTCTTTATTCATTCATCCACTGATGGACATTTGGGCTCTTTCCATACTTAGGCTAATGTTGATAGCACTGCTATGAACAGTGGGATGCATGTGCCCCTTCAAAACAGCATACCCCTGTATTCCTTGGATAAATAGCTAGTAGAGCAATTGCTGGGTCATAGGGTAGTTCTATGTTTAATTTTTGGAGGAACCTCCGTACTGTTTTCCAGAGTGGCTGCACCAGTTTGCATTCCCACCAGCAGTGCAAAAGAGATCCTCTTTCTCTGCATCCTCACCAACGTCTCTTGTTGCCTGACTTGTTAATGTTAGCCATTCTGATAGGTGAGAGGTGGTATCTCAGTGTGGTTTTGGTTTGTATTTCCCTGATGATGAGTGACATTGAGCATTTTTCATGTGTCGGTTGGCCATCTGGATGTCTTCTTTGGAGCAGTGTCTATTCATGTCTTTTGCCCATTTCTTCACAGGGTTATGTGTTTTTTGGGAGTTGAGTGTGATACGTTCTGTATAGATTTTGGATACTAACCCTTTATCTGATATGTCATTTGCAAATATGTTCTCCCATTCCATCAGTTGCCTTTTTGTTTTGCTGACTGTTTCCTTCCCTGTGCAGAAGCTTTTTATTTTGATGAGGTCCCAAGGGTTCATTATTGCTTCAGTTTCCCTTGCCTCCAGAGACGTGTTGAGTAAGAGGTTGCTGCAGCCAAGGTCAGAGAGGCTTTTGCCTGCATTCTCCTCTAGGAATTTTATGGCTTCCTGTCTTATGTTTAGGTCTTTCATGCATTTTGAGTTTATTTATTTATTTTTTAAATTTTTATTTATTTCTAGGAGAGAGAGAGACAGCGTGAGCAGGGGAGGGTCAGAGAGAGAGGGAGTCACAGACTCTGAAACAGGCTCCAGGCTCTGAGCTAGCAGTCAGCACAGAGCCCGACGCGGGGCTCGAACCCACGAACCGTGAGATCATGACCTAAGCGAAAGTCGGTCGCTTAACCGACTAAGCCACCCAGGCGCCCCGCATTTTGAGTTTATTTTGTGTATGGTGTAAGAAAGTGATCTGGGTTCATTTTTCTGTATGTTGCTGTCCAGTTTTCCCAGCACCACTTGCTGAAGAGACTGTCTTTATTCTCTGGGATATTCGTTCTTGTGTTGTCAAAGATTAATTGGCCGTACGTTTGTGGGTCTATTTCTGGGTTCTCTAGACTGTTCCATTGATCTGAGGGTCTGTTTCTGTGCCAGTACCATACTGTCTTGATGATTCCAGCTTTTGTAATACAGCTGGCCTGGTGATGCCTCCAGCTTTGGTTTTCTTTTTCAAGATGGCTTTGACTCTTTGGGGTCTTTTCTGGTTCCATACAAATTTTAGCATTGTTTGTTCTGGCTCTGTGAAGAATGCTGGTATTATTTTGATAGTTATTATAATTAATATGTAGATTGCTTTGGGTAGTATTGATATTTTAACAATATTTGTTCCTCCTATCCAGGAGCATGGAATATTTTTTCATTTTTTTGTGTCTTCTTCAATTTCTTCCATTAGCTTTTTTTAGTTTTCAGTGCATAGATTTTTCACATCTTTGGTTAGATTTATTCCTAGGTACTTTACGGTTTTTGATGCAATTGTAAATGGTATCGATTCCTTGATTTTTTTTCTGTTGTTTCATTGTTGGTGTATCGAAATGCGACTGATTTCTGTGCATTGATTTTATATCCTGTGACTTTGCTGAATTCATGGATCAGTTCTAGTGGTTTTTTGGTGGAATCTTTTGGATTTTCCATATAGAGTATTATGTCATCTGTGAAGAGTGAAAGTTTGATCTCCTCCTGACTAATTTGGATGCCTTTTATTCCTTTGTGTTGTCTGATTGCTGAGGCTAAGACTTCCAATATTATGTTAAATAACAGTGGCAAGAGTGGACACC
This sequence comes from Hyaena hyaena, assembly GCF_003009895.1. Lineage (NCBI taxonomy): Eukaryota > Metazoa > Chordata > Mammalia > Carnivora > Hyaenidae > Hyaena > Hyaena hyaena. The sequence continues at coordinate 1,190 of NW_024082620.1, read as the reverse complement.
CCTATCTTGTTCTTGACATTTGGGAGGTAGCTATCAGTTTCTCCCCATCGAGGATGAAATTAGTGGTGGGTCTTTCATATATGGCTTTTATGATCTCGAGGTATAATCCTTATATTCCTACTTTCTTGAGGGTTTTACGAAGAAAGGATGCTGCATTTTGTCAAATGCTTTCTCTCCATCTATTGAGAGGATCATGTGGTTTCTGTCCTTTCTTTCATTGACGTGATGTAACACATTTATTTGCAGATATTGAACCAGACCTGGGTCCCAGATATATTTCCCGCTTGGTTGTGGTGAATAATTTTTTAAATATATTGTTGGATCCTGTTTGGCTAGAAGCTTGTTGAGGAATTTTGCATACATGTTCATCTGGGAAATTGGTCTGTATTTCTCTTTTTTAGTGGGGTCTTTGTCTGGTTTTGGAATCAAGGAAGTTTTCCTTCCATTTCTGTTTTTTGGAACAATTTCAAGAGAATAGGTGCTAACTCTTCCTTAAATGTTTGGTAGAATTCCCCTGGAGAGCCATCTGACCTTGGACTCTTTTTTTGAGGAGATTTTTTATTACTAATTTGATTTCTTTACTGGTAATGGGTATGTTCAAACTTTCTATTTATTCCTGTTTCAGTTTTGGTAGTGTATATATTTCTAGGAATTTTTCCATTCCTTCCAGATTGCCCATTTTATTGATGCATAATTGCTCATAATATTCTCTTATTATTGTTTGCATTTCTGCAGTCTTGGCTGTGATCTCTCCTCTTTTATTCTTGACTTTATTTATTTGGGTCCTTTACTTTTTCTTTTTGATCAAACTGGCTAGGGATTTCTCAATTTTGGTAATTCTTACAAGGAACCAGCTTCTGGTTTCATTGATCTGTTCTACTGTTTTTTTGTTGTTGGTGGTGGTGGTGTTTGTTTTGATAGCATTCATTTCTGCTCTAATCTTTATTATTTCCTATCTTCTGCCTGTTTGGGTTTTTCTTTGTTTGTTTTTTGTTTTTTTGCTGTTCTTTTCCAGCTCTTTAAGGTGTAAGGATAGGCTGTGTATATGAGATCTTTCTTCCTTCTTTAGGAATGCCTGGATTGCTATATACTTTCCTCTTATGACTGCCTTGCTGGGTCCCAGAGGTTTTGGACTGTAGTGTTGACATTTTCATGTTTAACTTCTTGGTTAGCCCATTCATTGTTTAGTA